>NC_068439.1:73689083-73916583 GCF_023373465.1 Oncorhynchus keta
CGCTTCCCTATCAAATCTAACAATTTCACAATGACAAAATGGTTTGATGAAGAATACAAAAACCTAAGAAAGAAATTGAGAAACCTATTCAACCAAAAACATAGAGACCCAGAAAACCTGAGCCTATGCCTTCACTATGGTGAATCACAAAAATACTACAGTAGGAACACATCAGAAATCAGCTCAATGTAGTTGAATAATCCATAGACTCTAACCCCTTCTGGGAAAATTGGAAAACACTAAACAATCAACAACACAGAGAGTTATCTATCCAAAATGGAGCAGTATAGATAAACCACTTCTCCAATCTTTTTTGGTCCTATATCAAAGAACAAACAGCAAAAACATATACATGATCAAATGCAAATCTTTGTAACTGTATTCGTCATCTGAAGAAGAGGAATCATCGGACCAAAGCGCAGTGTGGTAAGTGTTCATGCTTTCTTTATTAAAACTAAACAGTATAACAAAATAACAAAGGGAATAACCGAAACAGTCCTGAAAGGTGCAAAACACTAAACAGAAATTAACTACCCACAAAAACCCTGTGGGAAAAGCTACCTAAGTATGGTTCCCAATCATAGACAACGATAGACAGCTGTCCCTGATTGAGAACCATACCCGGCCTAAACAAAGAAATGCAAAAACATAGAAAAAGGAACATAGAATGCCCACCCAAATCCCACCCTGGCCAAATCAAAATAGAGACATAAAAAGCTCTAAGGTCAGGGCGTGACAATCTTAGAATCTTAGAAACTATTAAAGACTACCAGAACACACTCGATTCTTGTATTACATGAACTACAGGACAAAATACAAACCCTCCAACCGAAGAAGGCCTGTGGTGTTGATAGTATCCTAAATGAAATTATAAAATATACAGACCACAAATTCCAATCGGCTATACTTAAACTCTTTAACATCATCCTTAGCTCTGGCATCTTCCCCAATATTTGGAACCATGGACTGGTCACCTCAATCGACAAAAGTGGAGACAAATTTGACCCCAATAACTACCGTGGGATATGCATCAACAGCAACCTTGGGAAAATCCTCTGCATTATCATTTACAGCAGACTTGTACATTTCCTCAGTGAAAGCAATGTACTGAGCAAATGTAAAATTGGATTTTTACCAAATTACTGTAAGAAAGACCACGTATTCACCTTGCACACCCTAATTGACAAACAGAACAAAACAAAGGTAAAGTCTTCTCATGCTTTGTTGATTTAAAAAAAGATTTTGACTCAATTTGGCATGAGGGTCTGCTATACAACTTGATGGAAAATGTTGGGGGGGAAACACAAAATACAAAATCTCCGTATAAATGCACCTGCACTGTGATAGTCTCAGAGGTCCGTTAAAAGCGCAGAGAGCATCATGAAGAACAAGGAACACACCAGGCAGGTCCGAGATACTGTTGTGAAGAAGTTTAAAGCCGGATTTGGATACAAAAAGATTTCCCAAGCTTTAAACATCCCAAGGAGCACTGTGCAAGCGATAATATTGAAATGGAAGGAGTATCAGAACACTGCAAATCTACCAAGGCCTGGCCGTCCCTCTAAACTTTCAGCTCATACAAGGAGAAGACTGATCAGAGATGCAGCCAAGAGGCCCATGATCACTCTGGATGAACTGCAGAGATCTACAGCTGAGGTGGGAGACTCTGTCCATAGGACAACAATCAGTCGTATATTGCACAAATCTGGCCTTTATGGAAGAGTGGCAAGAAGAAAGCCATTTCTTAAAGATATCCATAAAAAGTGTTGTTTAAAGTTTGCCACAAGCCACCTGGGAGACACACCAAACATGTGGAAGAAGGTGCTATGGTCAGATGAAACCAAAATTGAACTTTTTGGCAACAATGCAAAACGTTATGTTTGGCGTAAAAGCAACACAGCTCATCACCCTGAACACACCATCCCCACTGTCAAACATGGTGGTGGCAACATCATGGTTTGGGCCTGCTTTTCTTCAGCAGGGACAGGGAAGATGGTTAAAATTGATGGGAAGATGGATGGAGCCAAATACAGGACCATTCTGGAAGAAAACCTGATGGAGTCTGCAAAAGACCTGAGACTGGGACGGAGATTTGTCTTCCAACAAGACAATGATCCAAAACATAAAGCAAAATCTACAATGGAATGGTTCAAAAATAAACATATCCAGGTGTTAGAATGGCCAAGTCAAAGTCCAGACCTGAATCCAATCGAGAATCTGTGGAAAGAACTGAAATCCGCTGTTCACAAATGCTCTCCATCCAACCTCACTGAGCTCGAGCTGTTTTGCAAGGAGGAATGGGAAGAAATTTCAGTCTCTCGATGTGCAAAACTGATAGAGACATACCCCAAGCGACTTACAGCTGTAATCGCAGCAAAAGGTGGCGCTACAAAGTATTAACTTAAGGGGGCTGAATAATTTTGCACGCCCAATTTTTCAGTTTTCGATTTGTTAAAAAAGTTTGAAATATCCAATAAATGTCGTTCCACTTCATGATTGTGTCCCACTTGTTGTTGATTCTTCACAAAAAAATACAGTTTTATATCTTTATGTTTGAAGCCTGAAATGTGGCAAAAGGTCACAAAGTTCAAGGGGGCCGAATAATTTCGCAAGGCACTGTATGTAATGTTATATATTATATGTTATAGTATATGTAATGTTATATATTGTATGTCATGTTATATGTTATAGTATATGTTATGTTATGTTATATATTGTATGTTATGTTATATGTTATATTATATGGTATGTGTTGTTATATATTATATATTATAGTATATGTTATATTATAGATTGGATGTTATGTTATATGTTACATATTATAGTGTATGTTATGTTATATATTATAGTATATGTTATGTTATATATTATATGTTATGTTAAATATTATATGTTATGTTATATGCTATATATTATAGTATATGTAATGTTATATATTATATGTTATGTTATATATTATAGTGTATGTTATGTGTTATTATATATTATCGTATATGTTATGTTATATATTGTATGTTATGTTATATGTTACATATTATAGTGTATGTTGTGTTATATGTTATGTTATATATTATAGTATTTGTTATGTTATATATTATATGTTATGTTATATGTTACATATTATAGTATATGTAATGTTATGTATTATATGTTATGTTATATATTATTTGTTATAGTATATGTAATGTTATATATTATATATTATATGTTATGTTATATGTTATGTTATATGTTATATATTATGGTATATGTTATGTTATATATTGTATGTTATGTTAGATATTATAGTATATGTTATGTTATATATTATAGTATATGTTATATATTATAGTATATGTTATGTTATATATTATGTTAAATATTATATGTTATGTTATATGTTATATGTTGTTATATATTATATTATATGTTATGTTATATGTTGTATGGTGATTTTTTGACCCACCTCTACGCAGTCGACACCATTCTGTATACTTCTGTCCCTTCTTTGGACACTGTGGTAAAATAAAATGCAAATTAATTACTTAAAAAGCATATAATGTGATTTTCTGGTTGTTTGGTTTAGATTCCGTCTCTCACAGTTGATGTGTACCTATGATAAAAATTACAGACCTCTACATGCTTTGTAAGTAGGAAAACCTGCAAAATCGGCAGTGTATCAAATACTTGTTCTCCCCACTGTATATATTATAGTATATGTTATGTTATATGTTATATGTTGTTATATGTTATAGTGTATGTTATCTTATATGTTATATCATGTTATATGTTATGTCTCTCAGCCCCCCCCCCTCTGGGTGCACTCGCTAGCTGAGGTTTGGCTCCACTCACTCAGACCCGCTGGTGATACACGATCAGCCTGAGCTTTGGGAAACGGGCTTATCTGATGCCTTACTAAAGGCCCCACTTTCTCCCCGTCTCAATAACAGAGCACATCTGGTGCCTCTGCAGGGAGCGCAGGCAGTGAAGGAGCGCTGTCTCTTTGGGATCCCTCTGGAGGGGATCAGATCATTTCACTATTCTCTCAGAAATCCACTTACCCGAAAGCGAGGAGACTAGGGACGGTATTTATAGGCCAAAATGTACAATCCCACATCTGGATCCAATCATAAGAATGGCATTTTGGTATACCCCTGGCAGTTTTGAAAATGATTAAAAACGTTGGTGCAGTACAAACAGAAGGTTTCGCCAATTCGTTTGTAAAGGGCTGGTGTAAGATCTATTTTATTTTGCGATATTTTGACTTGCCACCAGAGGGCGACAGTAGCCTGTTTTCGGTTGAGGCAGTGGTGGCTCACCTGTTGGATGCTTTTGCATATGGAATTAGGCCACCTCAGGCGATGATACTCATTTTGTATTTGGCCCATTAGATTTCTATACAGATAGGTCTTGGAAAGAAAATCTAGAGATTCCTGTATTGGTCATAGGAACCTATCATTAAACCATAGCCTACAATGGTAAATATATATATAATAAGAAACTTTCCAAAGACCGAAGACGCAAGTAAAATGACGACGAAGAGGTTCATTGCGAACTGTTGGCAGAAGATACCGGCCAAGCAACTCGTTGCAAATGACTTATTTGGACGTTGAAACCTGATAATTCCTGGAATGAAGTTGCCCCTGTAGCAGACCTTTTCATTCAATGGGAGCCGTTCCAAAGCCAGATTTTGTTTTATTCCACAAAAAGCTTCCGAATGTAGCTCTGAATGTAGCTTTCCCACCGATGACACACCCTTATAAAATAAACAAAATGCATATGGCTTTTAACGACCAATATGTTGAAAATAAAATAAATATGTTTAGCGCAAGATTTTACATTAATTGGTTATTTTGTTTCCTGGTTGTTTACTGTGGGTATGTGACAATTCTCACGTCACACGTCTGTCATGATGCTGGTATAAAGAAGGTCGGTCCAACTATTTCAGTGATCACATTTTCAGAGGGACTGTGGCTGCTGGTTGCGTCTGTGCTTGAAGTTCTAGCCAAATCATCATAAGGATGTCAAAAATGATGGTTGTTCATCTCGGAGTGATTGTGTTCGCTATATGTTTATCGACACAGGTATGCCAAATACATTTATTATTAATATTAAGTATTTTTCTTATTTTAAAAAATCGTGTTTTTTGTAAAGCAATTCGCATTTTATTTGCGTGAGGTGTTTTTGTTGTAGGGTATTTCTTCGATAGTCTATAATGAATTGTTCGTGATATGGTTTTAACGTTATAGGGCTATGGCAGAGAGGATTTAAAGTAGCCCACCGAGCACAGACGTCAGTTCGTCCAGTTTTGATTTACATTTGGTTGATTTGTCAACTAACCTGAATTCAACAAAACATTTCACCATGTCATCATGTCATTGGATTTAGGGTAAAAGTTGATGTTGATGACTTTTTAAAAATCCAATCCGTTTTCTATGTTGATTCATGTCATCACATTGTTTTTCTTTATTACGTGGAAACGTTGAGTCCAACAGTGTTTGGGCAGTGGGTAGTAATCAGGTAAAATCATGCAATTATATGATCTGATCCAAGTCATAAGCCTCACATTGGTGCCAATCACTTACTTTAACGTGTGCACACATTTTGGGACCGTTCCTCAACATCTATCTATCCATCTTGTCTTGTCGGCAATTATCCTAATAGTTGTGATGCACGTTTCTTTAATCTATTAAAAACATCTCGGTAAATTAATGATTTAAAGCCAAATACATCCGAGTCGACCAAAGGGATAAAGTTCCTTTCAGTGCTGCGCGACAAACGATACCTGAAACGAATAGCGAAGACCGTCCGTTTGCGCGTGCCTGTTTGGACTAGCATTCTATGTGGTGTTACATGTACAGGCCAACGTGATAACTGGGTGTGACCCGAACAGAGACACGAACAGGGTACATCTTTAGGGGGGGGAACAGTTTCCTCTTGTTCATGTTTTCTTTCCAGTGTAGCGGATGTATAAATGAAAAGTGCATTGTGTTTAATTTGCACGATTTGCTATTTTGCAGCATAAACTAGGTAGGCTACCAGTTGGAAGAACATTCAGTGGAAATTTGCTTGGTTCAGTTAGGTTACTGATTTGGTCTAATCTAGGATTTTTCTTTGGATATGGCATGACAAATTGGACTACCCTACATGGTGTTCAGTAAATTGGTGGCCATTTTAATTGTCAAACATCCCTCCATTCTAAATCTCAATCCATTGATTGTTTTTCAGATTGGGCCTAGAATACCCATATGCCACGATAGCTGGTTTTTAACCTCCTGAAGTATTTGTTTGCTAGTTCTTCACAGCCTTCATTTTCTACCCTAAAACGTAAAGTCCTCTAGATATGACATCATATTGATGGGTGGCAGGGTAGCCTAGTGGTTAGAGTGTTGGACTAGTAACTGGAAGGTTGCAAGTTCAAATCCCTGAGCTGACAAGGTACAAATCTGTCATTCTGCCCCTGAACAAGCAGTTAACCCACTGTTCCTAGGCTGTCATTGAAAATAAGAATTTGTTCTTAACTGACTTGCCTAGTTAAATAAAGGCAACATTTTTTTTTTTAAGTCACTCTGGATAAGAGCTCTGCTAAATGACTAAAATGTGAATGTGTGCTTTGGCTAGAATGTTTTTGTTCAAAAATTAAGAACTCAGTTTCTCAATTCAGTGGAATTAAATTTGAGATGTTGCTAAACCAAGCCCCTTCCTGTTTGCCTGCAGGTGGTCTCCCCGAACACCACATCGGGCAACCAGCCCGGCGTAGGTTCCAGCGTAGGTTCCAACTCCACCATGGTCACGGACACGTACAGCAGCTCGGCCAACTCCACCTCCCCTACCGGAGTGGGCATGTCACTGCAGTCCAGCCACTTCTCCCTCCTGCTCCCCATCGTCATGGTGACCTGGCTCCTGCACTGCTTTTGTTGAACCCATAACCCTTGATCCACCCTCCTGTTACCACCTCAACCACCACCACTCCCCTCAACCGCACTGACCCTAGACCACAATCCTAACATCCAGCAGCCAAAATGGACTCCACATCACCCACACCCACTCGTTCGCCCCCACAGAAAAAATAAAATCCTAGTGCTGACTTTTTTTTCTGGGGGGGGGGCGTTAGTTGGAGAGTAAGCCGCCACCATCAACCCCTCGCACCCCTCCCCTATTTCGAAACCCCATACGGAACCTCAACATGGCTTCTTGCTCTGCCAACCCTCAAGACCTGCATTTCCATAGTAACACAACCAACATCCTGGTTATCAGTCTGGGGTATTCTGGGGTATTTAAGGCCTACAGGGAAGTGGTTGTCAGGTCTCTTGAAAAAAATGTGGACCACTTGTGTGTACAGCAGTTCTTATTGTAGTTTTAATTTCACCTGGGAAATAATTCTAAATTTGTTTTGTATGTGCCCTGCCCAAAGTGAAGGTTGCACATAGATTATTAAAGAGAAACTCAAGCCTCTTTTAATTAAACTATTTTAAATGGTCACGATTTGGCACTTTTTGAGTTTTTTTGTTATTGGAAATGTACCAGAAGATGTGTTGTATGTAGAGATAATAAGATTGATACTGGGCTTGTGTCGGTATACCTTGTGATTTATAAAAAGTTTCTGGTCTTTTACAAGGAGGGTATAACTGGCATCTCTCCCTTTCGATGCCTGGTTGGTCCCAACAAAATGACTGTACTGTAACCATGTGGGAAGGGTTGATGTTAAATTTATATTCCCCCTTATAGTTTATATTTTGTATAAATGGCAATGTTACAATGTTAGTTTTTGTTAAATCTTCTGAAATAATGGGAAGGAATGACAATGTACAATAAATTATACTTAAAAATATGTATTTTGTATGTTTTCTCCTTACTGTTTTAAAGGTGTTTCATTGGTTGATACTATACTGTCACTGGATGCATTTTTTGTTTTGTTTTAATTGAACTTTTACTTAACCTTCATCTAACTAGGCAAGTCAGTTAAGAAAAAATCTTATTTACAATGACGGCCTACCGGGGAACAGTGGGTTCTCTTGTTCAGGGGCAGAGCGACAGATTTGTACCTTGTCAGTTCGGGAATTCGCTGTAACTAGACTACCTGCCGCCCCAATGAGTTTGTAGGTTTAAGATTCACTATTTAGGTTTCTCTTTTGGTGGCTTAACTACTTTCACTACCTTTGAAATTACAAACTACCAAATCTTGTTTTAAGAATCTAGCTTGGTTGTTTATTGATCCAGCCTTCTGAAACCGTCCTTCTTGGTCAATGTCACCTGTACTTTGATCTCTCATCTCCTGGAAATCCACATCGATCTCGGTCCATAACATAATCCTAATGTAGTTTGTTATAGGAGTGCAGCAGACAGATGAATTGGTATTGAGCTGCCATAGAGTCTAGACGTACAGCAGCTGCTGAGCTTGCTGCATGGGCCCGAGCTGGACTCAGCATTTCATGATGCCCCCTAGATCCCCTCTGGCTCTAGTCCAGTCACACACACACACACACACACACACACACACACACACACACACACACACACACACACACACACACACACACACACACCAAAGCTGTGACCTTCATGTTCTACAGATGTGAGGTTTAAACTCAGGTCCTAAACTTTTTCTCCTTTGAAAAAAAATGCCGCATTTCTCAGTTTTTAACGCTAAGCACTGATTATGTTTTTTCTTCACTTGCCAAGAGTTGGAGAGGAGGATCCCCTAAAGGTGAATGATTTCATATTTCATTAGGTAACTAGACCTGTCTCTCTGCTCTGAAGTCTACCCAACACTGTCTAGTCTTTGATTTCATGCTAGAAAGGATGCCACTTCATGGTTAGATGTCAGACGAACATCCAACGTCCATTTGTATGAGTTGTCAACAAATATGAATTCTACTTGAAATGAACCAACCCTTAAGGCCCTATTGTTGATTTTTGCTTGAAATCTATAGGTTAAAATTACACCCAATAAATGCTGCAAATTCAATCAACCATTTATGTTGTTGCAACGTGATTCAAATGTTGATAAAGTTTCATTAACTGACACACCAAGTTAAAGACAAGAAAAACTCCAAATGAGTACGTTTTTTATTTATTTAAATAATGTTTTGGTTTGATCTTCTTGTCCAGCCTCATAACCCTGGTCTTGTCCAGCATCATCACCCTGGTCCTTTCCATTGATTTGCTATGTTCATTTCAAAAACTTTGCCAAACAAATATTTTTTATCTCACTTGGGTTTTTCAGAGGCGTCATGCAAAATGAAAGGATCCAACAGCCTCAGATGAACACGTGTTTGTTTGTCATACAGACAGCCCTTGTCGGAGTCCCACCACACTAAAGAGGAAATGTGATCATAATCTTCTCAAATTCCGTTTCCATGGTTTGAACATGATGACATCTTCACATTGTACTTTCTTAGGACCTTTCTTCTCATCTTTTTAACGACAGAACGTAGAAAGGCTTTGTTTAAACGTGTAGAGACTGACATGGTGCTGGAATGGAGATAATATGAGGTTCAATTTCCCCTTTAACAAATTCCCTCTTTAACAAGATAAGGAAGCATTAAAATCCACAACATTCAATCCATTTCAACAATTCAACAGGAAACACAAATTGCACACAAATGTTGAAACCTACAGTACATTAGTTCCGACCACTATGTGTTGTAAATGGGCATCCTGTTGTGCATGCAGTGGAATGACATCAGCTGTGAAACTGATTAATACAGTGAGTAAGCAGGAAGCACGGTGGGTGATGCTGTGAAACTGATTAATACAGTGAGTAAGCAGGAAGCACGGTGGGCGATGCTGTGAAACTGATTAATACAGTGAGTAACTAGGAAGCACGGTGGGTGATGCTGTGAAACTGATTAATACAGTGAGTAACTAGGAAGCACGGTGGGTGATGCTGTGAAACTGATTAATACAGTGAGTAACTAGGAAGCACGGTGGGTGATGCTGTGAAACTGATTAATACAGTGAGTAAGCAGGAAGCACGGTGGGCGATGCTGTGAAACTGATTAATACAGTGAGTAACTAGGAAGCACGGTGGGTGATGCTGTGAAACTGATTAATACAGTGAGTAACTAGGAAGCACATTTACATTACATTACATTTACATTTAAGTCATTTAGCAGACGCTCTTATCCAGAGCGACTTACAAATTGGTGCATTCACCTTATGACATCCAGTGGAACAGCCACTTTACAATAGTGCATCTAAATCTTTTAAGGGGGGGGGATTACTTTATCCTATCCTAGGTATTCCTTAAAGAGGTGGGGTTTCAGGTGTCTCCGGAAGGTGGTGATTGACTCCGCTGTCCTGGCGTCGTGAGGGAGTGTGTTCCACCATTGGGGAGCCAGAGCAGCGAACAGTTTTGACTGGGCTGAGCGGGAACTGTACTTCCTCAGTGGTAGGGAGGCGAGCAGGCCAGAGGTGGATGAACGCAGTGCCCTTGTTTGGGTGTAGGGACTGATCAGAGCCTGGAGGTACTGAGGTGCCGTTCCCCTCACAGCTCCGTAGGCAAGCACCATGGTCTTGTAGCGGATGCGAGCTTCAACTGGAAGCCAGTGGAGAGAGCCACTGTGCGATGCTGAGCACGGTGGGCGATGCTGTGAAACTGATTAATACAGTGAGTAAGCAGGAAGCACGGTGGGCGATGCTGTGAAACTGATTAATACAGTGAGTAAGCAGGAAGCACGGTGGGTGATGCTGTGAAACTGATTAATACAGTGAGTAAGCAGGAAGCACGGTGGGCGATGCTGTGAAACTGATTAATACAGTGAGTAACTAGGAAGCACGGTGGGTGATGCTGTGAAACTGATTAATACAGTGAGTAACTAGGAAGCACGGTGGGCGATGCTGTGAAACTGATTAATACAGTGAGTAACTAGGAAGCACGGTGGGTGATGCTGTGAAACTGATTAATACAGTGAGTAACTAGGAAGCACGGTGGGCGATGCTGTGAAACTGATTAATACAGTGAGTAACTAGGAAGCACGGTGGGTGATGCTGTGAAACTGATTAATACAGTGAGTAAGCAGGAAGCACGGTGGGCGATGCTGTGAAACTGATTAATACAGTGAGTAAGCAGGAAGCACGGTGGGCGATGCTGTGAAACGGATTAATACAGTGAGTAAGCAGGAAGCACGGTGGGCGATGCTGTGAAACTGATTAATACAGTGAGTAACTAGGAAGCACGGTGGGTGATGCTGTGAAACTGATTAATACAGTGAGTAACTAGGAAGCACGGTGGGTGATGCTGTGAAACTGATTAATACAGTGAGTAAGCAGGAAGCACGGTGGGCGATGCTGTGAAACTGATTAATACAGTGAGTAACTAGGAAGCACGGTGGGTGATGCTGTGAAACTGATTAATACAGTGAGTAACTAGGAAGCACGGTGGGCGATGCTGTGAAACTGATTAATACAGTGAGTAAGCAGGAAGCACGGTGGGCGATGCTGTGAAACTGATTAATACAGTGAGTAAGCAGGAAGCACGGTGGGTGATGCTGTGAAACTGATTAATACAGTGAGTAAGCAGGAAGCACGGTGGGCGATGCTGTGAAACTGATTAATACAGTGAGTAACTAGGAAGCACGGTGGGTGATGCTGTGAAACTGATTAATACAGTGAGTAACTAGGAAGCACGGTGGGCGATGCTGTGAAACTGATTAATACAGTGAGTAACTAGGAAGCACGGTGGGTGATGCTGTGAAACTGATTAATACAGTGAGTAACTAGGAAGCACGGTGGGCGATGCTGTGAAACTGATTAATACAGTGAGTAACTAGGAAGCACGGTGGGTGATGCTGAGTGAAACTGATTAAACTATTAATACAGTGAGTAAGCAGGAAGCACGGTGGGTGATGCTGTGAAACTGATTAATACAGTGAGTAAGCAGGAAGCACGGTGGGCGATGCTGTGAAACTGATTAATACAGTGAGTAAGCAGGAAGCACGGTGGGCGATGCTGTGAAACTGATTAATACAGTGAGTAAGCAGGAAGCACGGTGGGTGATGCTGTGAAACTGATTAATACAGTGAGTAACTAGGAAGCACGGTGGGCGATGCTGTGAAACTGATTAATACAGTGAGTAAGCAAGAAGCATGGTGGGCGATGCTGTGAAACTGATTAAAACAGTGAGTAAGCAGGAAGCACGGTGGGCGATTGTTCCTACTTATCCCAAAACCCTCTCCCTTCCTGTCCCTCTCTTCCCTACCTCTTCACTTATTTCCCCCTCTCCCTCCATCTAGCCCTCAGATTGACTTTAAGTTCAATCTTCCTTTCTTTCAAACATAACAAACTTTTCCATTATCCCAGCCACCACTCTGGTGTGAGTTTCCTGAAAAACTAGTCGCTAACGAGCAGAGCCACACCACTCGCAGAAAAGCAAATAGTTTAATTTGGTTAATTTTGTTCCATCACACAAAGAGGATTGACATCAAATATAGATGTTTATAATTGTTGGTAACAAATGTGAAATTGCTAGACGTCAAACCTTTTAGTAACAATTATACAAATTTATTTTTCACGTCAATCAATTTTGTACTCTCTCGTGGCGGTTTTGTTGAGAAAAATAACATACAACGTCAGAAGGAGGCTTTCAGGACACTACCACCTAACATATAAACCTTTCCCTAACTGTATCACTCCAGGGGGATGTCTCCCTAACCCTACCTGTATCACTCCAGGGGGATGTCTCCCTAACCCTAACTGCATCACTCCAGGGGGATGTTTCCCTAACCCTACCTGTATCACTCCAGGGGGATGTTTCCCTAACCCTACCTGTATCACTCCAGGGGGATGTCTCCCTAACCCTACCTGTATCACTCCAGGGGGATGTTTCCCTAACCCTACCTGTATCACTCCAGGGGGATGTTTCCCTAACCCTAACTGTATCACTCCAGGGGATGTTTCCCTAACTCTAACTGTATCACTCCAGGAGGATGTTTTCCTAACTCTAACTGTATCACTCCAGGAGGATGTTTTCCTAACTCTAACTGTATCACTCCAGGAGGATGTTTTCCTAACTCTAACTGTATCACTCCAGGAGGATGTTTCCCTAACTCTAACTGTATCACTCCAGGGGATGTTTCCCTAACTCTAACTGTATCACTCCAGGGGGATGTCTCCCTAACTCTAACTGTATCACTCCAGGGGGATGTTTCCCTAACTCTAACTGTATCACTCCAGGGGATGTCTCCCTAACTCTAACTGTATCACTCCAGGGGATGTTTCCCTAACTCTAACTGTATCACTCCAGGGGGATGTTTTCCTAACTCTAACTGTATCACTCCAGGGGATGTCTCCCTAACTCTAACTGTATCACTCCAGGGGATGTTTCCCTAACTCTAACTGTATCACTCCAGGGGATGTTTCCCTCTAACTCTAACTGTTTCCATAACTCAACTGTATCCAGGGGATGTTTCCCTAACTCTAACTGTATCCCCCACCAGGATGTTTCCCTAACTCTAACTGTATCACTCCAGGGGATGTTTCCCTAACTCTAACTGTATCACTCCAGGGGATGTTTCCATAACTCTAACTGTATCACTCCAGGGGATGTTTTCCTAACTCTAACTGTATCACTCCAGGATGTTTTCCTAACTCTAACTGATGTTTTTTCCTAACTCTAACTGTATCCCCCCACCAGGATGTTTCCATAACTCTAACTGTATCACTCCAGGGGGATGTTTCCCTAACTCTAACTGTATCACTCCAGGAGGATGTCTCCCTAACTCTAACTGTATCACTCCAGGGGATGTCTCCCTAACTCTAACTGTATCACTCCAGGGGGATGTTTCCCTAACTCTAACTGTATCACTCCAGGGGGATGTTTCCCTAACTCTAACTGTATCACTCCAGGGGGATGTTTCCCTAACTCTAACTGTATCACTCCAGGAGGATGTTTCCCTAACTCTAACTGTATCACTCCAGGGGGATGTCTCCCTAACTCTAACTGTATCACTCCAGGGGGATGTTTCCCTAACTCTAACTGTATCACTCCAGGGGGATGTTTCCCTAACTCTAACTGTATCACTCCAGGGGGATGTCTCCCTAACTCTAACTGTATCACTCCAGGGGGATGTCTCCCTAACTCTAACTGTATCACTCCAGGGGGATGTCTCCCTAACTCTAACTGTATCACTCCAGGGGGATGTCTCCCTAACTCTAACTGTATCACTCCAGGGGGATGTTTCCCTAACTCTAACTGTATCCCCCACCAGGATGTTTCCATAACTCTAACTAACTGTATCCCCAGGGGATGTTTAACTCTAACTGTATCACTCTAACTGTATCACTCCAGGGGATGTTTCCCTAACTCTAACTGTATCAGGGGATGTTTCCCTAACTCTAACTGTATCCAGGGGATGTCACTCCAGGGGATGTCTCCCTAACTCTAACTGTATCACTCCAGGGGGATGTTTCCCTAACTCTAACTGTATCACTCCAGGGGGATGTCTCCCTAACTCTAACTGTATCACTCCAGGGGGATGTTTCCCTAACTCTAACTGTATCCCCCCACCAGGATGTTTCCATAACTCTAACTGTATCACTCCAGGAGGATGTTTTCCTAACTCTAACTGTATCACTCCAGGAGGATGTTTTCCTAACTCTAACTGTATCACTCCAGGAGGATGTTTTCCTAACTCTAACTGTATCACTCCAGGGGATGTTTCCCTAACTCTAACTGTATCACTCCAGGGGATGTCTCCCTAACTCTAACTGTATCAGGGGATGTCTCCAGGGGTCTCCTAACTGTCTCCCTAACTCTAACTGTATCACTCCAGGGGATGTTTCCCTAACTCTAACTGTATCACTCCAGGGGATGTATCTCCAGGGGATGTCTAACTCTAACTGTATCACTCCAGGGGATGTCTCCCTAACTCTAACTGTATCACTCCAGGGGATGTTTCCCCAGGGGGATAACTCTAACTGTATCACTCCAGGGGATGTCTCCTAACTCTAACTGTATCACTCCAGGGGATGTTTCCCTAACTCTAACTGTATCACTCCAGGGGGATGTCTCCCTAACTCTAACTGTATCACTCCAGGGGGATGTTTCCCTAACTCTAACTGTATCACTCCAGGGGGATGTCTCCCTAACTCTAACTGTATCACTCCAGGGGGATGTTTCCATAACTCTAACTGTATCACTCCAGGAGGATGTTTTCCTAACTCTAACTGTATCACTCCAGGAGGATGTTTCCCTAACTCTAACTGTATCACTCCAGGGGGATGTTTCCATAACTCTAACTGTATCACTACAGGGGGATGTTTCCCTAACTCTAACTGTATCACTCCAGGGTATGTTTCCCTAACCTTAACTGTATCACTCCAGGGGGATGTTTCTTCTAACCCTAACTGTATCACTCCAGGGGGATGTTTCCTCTAACCCTAACCCTTACTGTATCGCTAGGTACAGATCTAATGGTGAAAAAACCCCATCAAACACAACCCCATTGGCCCCATGTTGGTATTCGTTGGGCAAGGTGGGCATGGGCTAGCCCACATCAAACCCACCCCAAGCCAAGAGGCGTGGTTTGGGGCGTGGTTGCACACAGAAAGTTTTTGTGGAACCATTACTGAGCGTGTTGCTCCAGTTTAAATGTTCTGTTGTGTGATTCCCATTTCCCCTGTTGTGTGATTCCCATTTCCCCCTGTTGTGTGATTCCCATTTCCCCTGTTGTGTGATTCCCATTTCCCCTGTTGTGTGATTCCCATTTCCCCTGTTGTGTGATTCCCATTTCCCCTGTTGTGTGATTCCCATTTCCCCCTGTTGTGTGATTCCCATTTCCCCTGTTGTGTGATTCCCATTTCCCCCTGTTGTGTGATTCCCATTTCCCCCTGTTGTGTGATTCCCATTTCCCCCTGTTGTGTGATTCCCATTTCCCCCTGTTGTGTGATTCCCATTTCCCCCTGTTGTGTGATTCCCATTTCCCCCTGTTGTGTGATTCCCATTTCCCCTGTTGTGTGATTCCCATTTCCCCCTGTTGTGTGATTCCCATTTCCCCTGTTGTGTGATTCCCATTTCCCCCTGTTGTGTGATTCCCATTTCCCCCTGTTGTGTGATTCCCATTTCCCCCTGTTGTGTGATTCCCATTTCCCCCTGTTGTGTGATTCCCATTTCCCCTGTTGTGTGATTCCCATTTCCCCCTGTTGTGTGATTCCCATTTCCCCTGTTGTGTGATTCCCATTTCCCCTGTTGTGTGATTCCCATTTCCCCCTGTTGTGTGATTCCCATTTTCCCCTGTTGTGTGATTCCCATTTCCCCTGTTGTGTGATTCCCATTTCCCCTGTTGTGTGATTCCCATTTCCCCCTGTTGTGTGATTCCCATGTGATTCCATTTTTAAAAATCTAGTACACTGCCAATAAGTAGATGTGGCAATATGGGCATGTTTTCTGGGAAAAGAGGGGCCTATTTCAGGCAGAGGGCTGCCTTCACCAGATATGGGCTGTCCACACTGGGCCACACTGGGCAAATGCCTTGGGGGCATTGTTGGCAGCCTACATGGGCCCAATATATCATGCCAATGTGGACATGTATGATGGGACATTGCATCGATTGACAGTCTGCTGTTCATTCACTTGCTGATGGCTCGGTATGTTTTAAGGAACACCTGCCAGTGGGTGTCAGACAGCTGTCATTTTCGACCATTTCTACAGATCTAGGATCTTAATTTGATCTGTCTTTTGTTGCTGAGAATTTTCCTTGTACTGTCTTTTAGTTTTAAAAGGTCATCTAAAGTTTGTCATTTCCATTTCAGACTTGATTTGCCCAAATAAAAAATATATCAACTCCTACAATCATTATAATCCACATAATTATTCCCATTTCCTGTTGCTGCAGGATTATTTTCCTGCTGTAGCAAACTGGCTAAAATTATGATCTTACTTTTCTGTACATGTAGAATCGGTTTAAACTTGGTTGGCAAATTATGGCCGACACTACTGGTCTGTCTGTGCCTTAAGATCAGTTTACCCCCCCCCTTCCCCAATCCTAACCTTAAGAATTAGTGGGGAAAATGCAACAATTATCCAAAATCAGCCCTTTGGGGCAACTTCACCCTACATATACAGTATATGCTGCATCCCTCTGACCCCTCTCTCCACACTGCCCCACCCTCAATTATATAATCCCCACAGAGAGCAATTTTGAAGACTTTAACAGCGCAGTCCAGTTTCAGTTCAATCATCACAGAATCAATATACAGTAAGCACTAAAACAACTACCACTCACCCATAAAACCAAACACTTGTATATGACCCCTGTTTTCTGTCTAGCTGTCTATCAGTTTAGTTTAGTGTAGTGTAGTAGTGTAGTAGTGTAGTGTGGTGTAGTGTAGTGTAGTAGTGTAGTGTAGTGTGGTATAGTGTAGTCTGGTAGTCTGAAGACTTTAACAGCGCAGTCCAGTTTCAGTTCAATCATCACAGAATCAATCACAGAATCAATATACAGTAAGCACTAAAACAACTACCACTCACCCATAAAACCAAACACTTGTATATGACCCCTGTTTTCTGTCTAGCTGTCTATCAGTTTAGTTTAGTGTAGTGTAGTAGTGTAGTAATGTAGTGTGGTATAGTTTAGTGTAGCCGTGTAGTGTAGTGGTGTAGTGTGGTATAGTTTAGTGCAGTAGTGTAGTGTGGTAGAGTAGTGTAGTGTAGTGTAGTTCAGTGTAGTTCAGGGTAGTAGTGTAGTGTAGGATTGTAGTGTAGTGTAGTCTAGTGTATTGCAGTAGTTTAGTGTTGTGTAGGGTGATGTAGTGTAGTGTAGAAGTGTAGTGTTGTGTAGTGTAGTAGTTGCGTGCTGTGTAGTGTAGGGTGATGTAATGTCGTGTAGTGTAGTATAGTGTAGTGCGATGTTGTTTAGTGTAGTCGTAGTACATTAATGTAGTACACTAACTAGCGTAGTCGTAGTTTAGTGTAGTAGTGTAGTAGTGCAGTGTAGTAGTATAGTGTAGTAGTGTAGTGTAGAGTAGCATAGTGTAGTGGAGTCGTGTAGTGTATTATAGTGTTGTAGTGTAGTATAGTGCAGTAAAGTGTAGTATCGTGTAGTAGTGTAGCATAGTGTGGTAGTGTAGTGTAGTATGGTGTAGTGTAGTCGTGTAGTGTGGTATAGTGTAGTGTGGTAGTGTGGTATAGTGTAGTATAGGGTAGTGTAATATAGTGTAGTAGTGTAGCATTATGTAGTAGTGTGGTAGTATAGTGTAGTAGTGTAATATAGTGTGGTGTGGCAGTATAGTAGTGTAATATAGTGTAGTGTAGTATAATGTAGTGTGGTATAGTGTAGTAGTGTAGTAGTGTAGCATTATGTAGTAGTATAGTGTAGTATAGTGTAGTAGTGTAGTAGTGTAGTGTAATGTAGTGTGGTGTAATAGTGTGGTATAGTGTAGTAGCACAGTGTAGTAGTGTAGTGTAGTATAGTGTGGTAGTGTAGCATAGTGTAGTGTGGTAGTGGAGTGGGGTAGCGTAGTATAGTGCAGTGTAGTAGTATAGTGTGGTATTGTGTAGTAAAGCATATTATTGTGTAGTGGTGTAGTGTAGTAGTGTAGTATAGTATAGGGTGGTGTAGTGTAGTATAGTGTAGTGTGGTGTAGTAGTGTAGTATAGTGTAGTATAATGCAGTTTAGTGTAGTGTGGTAGTGTAGTGTAGTAGTGCAGTGTAATTTAGTAGTGTGGTATAGTAGTGTAGTATAGTGTTGTGAAGTATAGTGTAGTGTAGTGCAGTTTAGAGTAGTAGTGCAGTGTAGTGTGATGTAGTATAGTGTAGAACAGCGTACAGTAGTAGTGAAGTGTAATTTAGTAGTATGGTGTGATGTAGCGTAGTATAGTGTACAGTCATGGCCAAAGGTTTTGAGAATGACACAAATATACATTTTCACAAAGTCTGCTGCCTCAGTTTGTATGATGGCAACTTGCATATACTCCAGAATGTTATGAAGAGTGATCAGATGAATTTTTATTAATTTCCCTCTTTGCCATGCAAATGAACTGAATCCCCCCAAAACATTTCCACTGCATTTCAGCCCTGCCACAAAAGGACCAACTAACATAATGTCACTGTTTCTCTTGTTAACACAGATGTGAGTATTGATGAGGACAAGGCTGGAGATCACTTTGTCATGCTGATTGAGTTCGAATAACAGACTGGAAGCTTCAAAATGGGGGGGTGCTTTGAATCATTGTTCTTCCTCTGTCAATCATGGTTACCTGCAAGGAAACACGTACCGTCATCATTGCTTTGCACAAAAACGGCTTTGCACAGGCAAGGATATTGCTGCCAGTAAGATTGCACCTAAATCAACCATCTATCGGATCATCAAGAACTTCAAGGAGAGCGATTCAATTGTTGTGATGAAGGCTTCAGGGCGCCCAAGAAAGTCTAGCAAGTGCCAGGACCATCTCCTAAAGTTGATTCAACTGCGGGATCGGGCACCACCAGTACAGCGCTTGCTCAGGAATGGCAGCAGGCAGGTGTGAGTGCATCTGCACGCACAGTGAGGCAATGACTTTTGGAGGATGGCCTGGTGTCAAGAAAGGCAGCAAAGAAAAACATCAGGGACAGACTGATATTCTGCTAAAGGTACAGGGATTGGACTGCTGAGGACTGGGGTAAAGTCATTTTCTCTGATGAATCCCCTTAATAAATAGGCCATGGTTGCGAAGTAATTACAATATAGCATTTAAATACTGGAATTGTATGATGTGCAGAAGATGAATGTGCAAGAAGTAGAGATACTGGAGTGCAAAGGAGCAAGATAGATAAATACATAAATACAGTATGGGGATGAGGTAGTTGGATGGGCTGTTTACAGATTGACTATGTACAGGTGCAGTGATCTGTGAGCTGCTCTGACAGCTGGTGCTTAAAGCTAGTGAGGGAGATATGAGTCTCCAGCTTCAGTGTTTTTTGCAGTTCGTTCCAGTCATTGGCAGCAGAGAACTGGAAGGAAAGGCGGCCAAAGGAGGAATTGGCTTTGGGGGTGACCAGTGAGATATACCTGCTGGAGCGCGTGCTACAAGTGGGTGCTGCTATGGTGACCAGTGAGCTGAGATAAGGCAGGGCTTTACCTAGCAGAGACTTGTAGATGACCTGGAGCCAGTGGGTTTGGCGACGAGAATGAAGCGAGGGCCAGCCAACGAGAGTGTACAGGTCGCAGTGGTGGGTAGTATATGGGGCTTTTGTGACAAAACGGGATGGCACTGTGATAGACTGCATCTAATTTGTTGAGTAGAGTGTTGGAGGCTATTTTATAAATGACATCGCAAAAGTTGAGGATCGGTAGGATGGTCAGTTTTACGAGGGTATGTTTGGCAGCTTGAGTGAAGGATGCTTTATAGGATGTAGAATCTATATTTAATTTTGGATTGTAGATGCTTAATGTGAGTCTGGAAGGAGAGTTTACCGTCTAACCAGACACCTAGGTATTTGTAGTTGTCCACATATTCTAAGTCAGAGCCGTCCAGAGTAGTGATGCTGGACGGGCGGGCAGGTGCGGGCAGTGATTGGTTGAAAAGCATGCATTTAGCTTTACTTGCATTTAAGAGTAGTTGGAGGCCACGGAGGGAGAGTTGTATGGCATTGAAGCTTGTTTGGTGGTTAGTTAACATAGTGTCCAACGAAGGGCCAGAAGTATACAGAATGGTGTCGTCTACGTAGAGGTGGATCAGGGAATCACCAGCAGCAAGAGTGTAGTGTAGTAGTGTTGCTTAGTAGTGTAGTTTTGTGTAGTAGTGTAGTATATTGCAGTCTAATGTAGTGTGGTGTAGTGTAGAACTGTAATGTAATGTAATGTAGTGTAGCGGTGTAGCAGTGTAGTATAGTATAGTGCAGTACTGTAGTGTAGTGTTGTAGTGTAGTATATTGCAGTCTAATGTAGTGTGGTGTAGTGTAGAACTGTAGTGTAATGTAATGTAGTGTAGCAGTGTAGTAGTGTAGTATAGTATAGTGCAGTATTGTAGTGTAGTGTTGTAGTGTAGTATATTGCAGTCTAATGTAGTGTGGTGTAGTGTAGAACTGTAGTGTAATGTAATGTAGTGTAGCAGTGTAGTAGTGTAGTATAGTATAGTGCAGTATTGTAGTGTAGTGTTGTAGTGTAGTATATTGCAGTCTAATGTAGTGTGGTGTAGTGTAGAACTGTAGTGTAATGTAATGTAGTGTAGCGGTGTAGTAGTGTAGTATAGTATAGTGCAGTATTGTAGTGTAGTGTTGTAGTGTAGTATATTGCAGTCTAATGTAGTGTGGTGTAGTGTAGAACTGTAGTGTAATATAATGTAATGTAGCGGTGTAGTAGTGTAGTATAGTATAGTGCAGTATTGTAGTGTAGTGTTGTAGTGTAGTATATTGCAGTCTAATGTAGTGTGGTGTAGTGTAGAACTGTAGTGTAATGTAATGTAGTGTAGTGGTGTAGTAGTGTAGTATAGTGTAGTGCAGTATTGTAGTGTAATGTTGTAGTGTAGTATAGTGTAGTGTAATGTTGTTTAGAGTAGTTTCGTGTAGTATAGTGTATTTGATTTCAGTTCATTTTAGTTTAGTTTTATCTCCCCATGTTTGGTGATTATATTGCAAATAGTTTAATAGACATAGATCATTGTTTCCCAACTGCCACTCTCCCCCATTCCTCCACTCCTCCACCTCTACCTCACCCCTCCCCACACACATCTCATCCATCCTCTACCTAACCCCCCACATACTCCACCCCTTACCACCCCACTCCTCTACCCCTACCACACTCCCCACTCCTCCACCCCTACCACACTCCCCACTCCTCCACTCCTACCTCAACCCCCACCTCCTCCACCCCCTACCTCGACCCCACCATCTCCTCCACCGCCTACCCCACCCACCCCGCCGTACCCCACCTCTTCCTAACTCCATGTCTTCATTGAATGCTACTAAAGCCAGCCCTGTGTGGTGTGAGGTATGATACATGAATACCTTTAATCATTGATTGGCACCATGAATTATTCATGCCACTGCTTGTGTTCCTGTTACAGGGCCTGTGACCATGTAGTCAAACACACAAACGCACAGACACACACGTGCAGACACACACACAAACGGACACACACGTGTGGGTGTGGGTGTGTGGAAGTGTGGACAATGGATGTGTGTATGCAACCTGGTCTCAGAGCATTTCATATTATTCTGTAATTAATCCAAAACCCTAAATTTGGTATGATATGTTTGGTATGGTTACAGATGGTTAGGCAATAACAAAAAGAGGGTGCAAGAGGGTGCAACTACTTAGCATGTTAGCTAAGCCTCCCCCTAATCCTAACATGTAAATCTTGGTGGGAAAAATAGTCCTAACACCTTACCACTACTACACATGCCTATCAGCGGAGCCTTGTCTGGCAGCGAAACAGTTCATAACAGTCTTTATAAAAAACATAGCTTGAAATGGCTAACTTGCTTAAACAAAATGGTTTCTACTGACAATTGAGATGTACAAACCATGACATAAGGGGACGACACGTAGATAAGAGGCAATCCGTAATTTCGATTAAGACATTAATGAGCGAGCTCGGATGGATGTAGTCAATATAACTATTTGTTCAGCACTTTTGAAATGTTCAGCAACATAGTTCTTAGCATTTTCTCCCTGTACACCAAGTCAGAACCGTAGGATAAATAAAGGGGGCATATAAGCAGACAATGAAAGCTCTTACAATATTTGATGATTACATTTCTCTAAAACAGGTTACAGGCTACATGTGAACCACCAAGTCAAAACAGTAGGCGAAATGAAGAGGGGAAAATATACCAAATTATTAGGTTGAGGCACATGGGCTACTAACAGCTTACTACACAACATACACTTGATATTACTATCTTAGCTACAGTATACATAACTCCCTGATATTTTACATCATTTATGCAGCAGCATACAATACATTTTTGGACTCACCTTGTTATGCTGTGCTCACTTGAACAGGAAGGTGGCACGGCGGTCCTTCATGGGCAAATTTTGTGATCAAACTTTGTCATCAAAGTCTGGCATTCTCTGGATTCATGGTGCTTTCAAGACAACTGAAGTCAGATTTCCCAGTTCCGAGGTGACAGTTGTTTTTAGCGCAGCAGAAATCGTGTTCGATTGACAGCATGGCCAATGTTGAATGTTTATAATTTTAAGCTTGGAAAAGAGACCCTTAAATCCAGATTTGGGACCACACAGCCACTCCACTGAATAGCAGGCTAGTGATTGCTTTGCAATGCTTGTAGTTAGCCACTAATCCCTTCCGAACCACTCATTGTTGAATTTGCGAGTTCCAACTTGTTGTTGTTGTTTATGTCCAATGGCCGATGAGCACCAATACGTTTTATCTATAATTTCTCTTCATATACAAGGATTAAAAAGCATTTACCAGTAGATTGTCAACTTGTTTCATGATGATGACTGCTAGCTTGCTAAGATTTTAAAAGTATGATGTTGACATCAAATCAAATTAAATAAAATGTTATTTGTCAAATATGCCAAACACAACAGGTAGTGAAATACTTACTCACAAGCCTTTAACCAACAATCCTTTAAGAAGTTAAGAAAAAAAGAACAAATAAGTGTCAGGTAAAAAATAGATAAGTAAAAAAATAGATAAGTAAAAAATAGATAAGTAAAAATTGAAAATAAAAGTAACAAATAATTCAACAGCAGCAGTAAAATAACAAGCAAGGCCATATACAGGGGCTACCGGTACAGACTCAATGTGCGGGTCACCGGTTAGTTGAGGTAATTGAGGTCATTTGTACATAGGTAGAGTTAAAGTGACTATGCAAGGATTATATACAGAGAGTAGCAGCAGCGTAAAGAAAGGGTCTGGGTAGCGCTTTGATTAGCTGTTCAGGAGCGTTATGGCTTGTGGGTAGAAGCTGTTAATTAAGAAGCCTTTTGGACCTCGACTTGGCGCTCCGGTACCGCTTGCCGTGCGGTAGCAGAGAGAACAATCTATGACACGGGTGGCTGGAGTCTTTGACAATTTGTAGGGCCTTCCTCTTAACACTGTCTGATATAGAGGTCCTGGATGGCAGGAAGCTTGGCCCCAGTGATGTACTGGGCCGTACACACTATCCTCTGTAGTGCCTTGTGGTCGGAGGCCATACCAGGCAGTGATGCAACCCGTCAGGATGCTCTCGATGGGGGGAAATAGTCTTTGTCGTGGCTTCTTTGAGGATCTCAGGACCCATGCCAAATCTTTTTAGTTTCCTGAGGGGGAATAGACTTTGTTGTGCCATTTTCATGACTGTCTTGGTGTGTTTGGACCAATCTAGTTTGTTGTTGATGTGGACACCAAAGAATTTGAAGCTCTCAACCTGCTCCACTACAGCCCCATCGATGAGAATGGGGATGTGCTCGGTGCTCCTTTTCCCATAGTCCACAATCATCTCCTTTTGGTACTGGTACTGGTTTTGGTTACGTTGAGGGATAGGTTGTTATTCTGGCACCACACAACAAGGTCTCTGACCCCCTCCCTCTAGGCTGTCTCATGGTTGTCTGTGATCAGGCCTACCACTGTTGTGTCATCGGCAAACTTGATGATGATGTTGGAGTTGTGCCTGGCCATGCAGTCATGAGTGAACAGGGAGTACAGGAGGGGACTGAGCATGCACCCCTGAGGGTCCCTTGTGGTAAGGATCAGTGTGGTGGATGTGCTGTTCCCTACTCTTACCACCTGGGGGTGGCCCGTCAGGAAGTCCAGGATCCAGTTGCAGAGGGAGGTAAGGGTCCTTAGCTTAGTGATGAGCTTTGAGGGCACTATGGTGTTGAACGCTGACCTGTAGTCAAAGAATAGCATTCTCACATAGGTGTTCCTTTTGTCCAGGTGTGAAAGGGCAGTGTGGAGTGCAAAAGAGATTGCATCATCTGTGGCTCTGCTGGGGCGGCATGCAAATTGGAGTGGGTCTAGGGTTTCTGGGATAAGGGTGTTGATGTGAGCCATGACCAGCCTTTCAAAGCACTTCATTGCTACAGATGTGAGTGCTACGGGTTGGTAGTCATGTAGGCAGGTTACTTTAGTGTTCTTGGGCACAGGGACTATGGTGGTCTGCTTGAACCATGTTGGTATTACAGACACAGTCAGGGACAGGTTGAAAATGTCAGTGAAGACACTTACCAGTTGGTCAGCGCATGCTCAGAGTACACGTCTTGGTACAGCCTTGTGAATGTTGAACTGTTTAAAGGTCTTACTCACATCGGCTACGGAGAGCATGATCGCAACAGCTGGTGCTCTCTTGCATGTTTCAGTGTTACTTTCCTCGAAGCAAGCATAGAAGTAATTTAGGTCATCTGGTAGGTTTGTGTCACTGGGCTGTGCTTCCCTTTGTAGTCTGTAATAGTTTGCAAGCCCTGCCACATCCGACGAGCGTCGGAGCCGGTGTAGTACGATTCAATCTCAGTCCTGTGTTGATGCTTTGTCTGTTTCACGGTTCGTCGGAGGACATAGCAGGATTTCTTGTTGGCTTCCTTGTTGGAATCTCACCATTTGAATGTGGCAGCTCTACCCTTTAGGTCATTGAGGATGTTGAGTTTTCCTGTTTACTTATGGACGTTTTCAGGTCATTGAGTGTGGTCCTAGTGCCAGCATTGGTCTGCGGTGGTATATAGACAGCTATGAAAAATATAGATGCAAACTCTCTTGGTAAATAGTGTGGTCTACAGCCTATCATGTGATACTCTACCTCAGGCGAGCGAAACTTTGAGACTTCCTTAGATTTTGTGCACCATATCTTATCTTACCAGAGGATGCTATTCTATTCCGCCGAAAAAGATTAAAACCCACCAGCTGTATGTTAATCATGTCGTCATTCAGCCACGACTCTGTGAAACATAAGATATTACAGTTTTCAATGTCCCGTTGGTAGGATATAAGTGCTCATAGTTTGTCAATTTTATTATCAATTGATTGTGAATTGGTTAATAGGACCGATGGTAAAGGTAGATTACCCTCTTGGCGACAGATCCTTACATGGCACCCGGACTGTCGACCACAATACCTCCATCTTTTCCTCCTGCGAATGACGGGGATGAGGACCTTGTCGGGTGTCTGGAGTAAATCCTTCCTGTCCGACTCATTGATGAAGAAGAATTCCTCCAGTACGGGTTGAGTAATTGCTGCCCTGATATCAGGAAGCTCTTTTCGGTCATAAGACTCGGTGGCAGAAACATTAGTTTCAAATAACACGAAAAAATATACACAATAGCACAATTTGTTTTACGGGATCGTAAAACGGCGGCCATTTCCTTCGGCGTCATTATCCTGATTTGACTGATCATCCTCAGTCCAATCAAAGCTACTGTAGATATAACGTGATTTGACGCCATTTTACCTGTGGCCAATGACCTTAAGATTTATTGGATGGCACTTCTAATGTAAATCTACGGCAGCACCCAAGGGGCTTGAATGTTCAAACTCTACCTTTAGATAAGGCAGTAACTTAGTGTCCCCATGAGTGACAGAACACTGAGCCAATCACGGCGCAAGTAGAGAACATTACCAACTCCTACACTCCATATATTTACCACTGGCACCCCCACAGCAACCACAGAAAGCACTAAGCTGGGCTGAAATACCTACATTTTGGAGCTTCCTTACTCAAGAACGCAAAAAAGACCATGTTTGTATGCGGCTTTATTGACACAATGATTATTATATATATTTTTTACATTGTTTGCAAAGTGATATGTGACATATATTAATGCCAAAATAAGATGCCAAAAAAATATGGGCCTTAAAACAGGTGGGGCTTCTTTAGTAGTGGTTTCTTTGCAAGAATTCGACCATGAATTCCTGATTCACGCAATCTCCTCTGAACAATTGATGTTGAGATGTGTCTGTAACTTGAGCTGTGAAGCAGTTATTTGCGCTGCAGGCTGAGGTGCAGTTAACCCTAATGAACTTATCCTCTGCAGCAGAGGTAACTCTGGGTCTTCCCTTCCTGTGGTGGTCCTCATGAGAGACAGATAACTCTAATGAACGTATCCTCTGCAGCAGAGGTAACTCTGGGTCTTCCCTTCCTGTGGCGGTCCTCATGAGAGACAGTTTCATCATAGTGCTTGATTGTTTTTGTGACTGTAATTGAAGAAACTTTCAAAGTTCTTGAAATGATCCATGTCTTAAAGAAACAATGGACTGTCGTTTCTCTTTGCTTATTTGAACTGTTCTTGTGATAATATGGACTTGGTCTTTTACCAAATAGGGCTATCTTCTGTATACCACCCATACCTTGTCACAACACAACTAATTAGCTCAAACACATTAAGGAGGAAAGAAATTCCACAAATGAACTTTTAACAAGGCACACCTGTTAAATGCATTCCAGGTGACTACCTCATGAAGCTGGTTGAGAGAATGTTACAAGTGTGCAAAGCTGTCATCAAGGCAAAGGGTGGCTATTTTGAAGAATCTCAAATATATTTGGATATGTTTAACACTTTTTTGCTTACGACATGATTCCATATGTTTTATTTCATAGTTTTGATGACTTCACTATTATTCTACACTGTAGAAAATAGTAAAAATAAAGAAAAACCTTGAATGAGTGGGTGTGTCCAAACTTTTGGTACTGGTACTGGTATACTGGTACTGTACACTGAATAGAAACAGAAACGTTATTTCAGGTATATCACCTTCAAGTAAACTGGAATCACGGTCAATCAAAAAAGTAAGCCCATAAATAGTATTTCAAAAGTTGTTTAAAATTTCACAATTTACACAACAAATATGTTCATTTGTAGGTTTGTAACCAAGCACTTGGTTATGATACGAGCAGGTAACAGCAGGTCAGTCAGTAATGAGGTGAGGTTTAGGCGCATGAATAATCCAGAACATATCTTTGTCTACCACGTATCTCTGTGTCACACACCTGCCCAACGCATAGTCTGTTGCCTAGCGCCTGGAAGCGCCCCCTCTGTGTTGGAGGAATTGGAGGGAAGGCCCAAGGCTGAAGGATACTGAGGCCAATAGGTTTGAACAGGTTTCCAAAAAATCTGACAATTACAGTGAAGCACAGCTGCTAATTTATGGTATGCGTCCCATATAGAAGCATATTCCCTATTGGACTCTGGTTAAAAGTATTGCACTATGTAGGGAATAGGGAGCCATGGGATGAAGTTATGGTTCCAATGAACAAGTCTTCAATGGTGTCAGATTTTTTAAGTGTGAGCAGAGCATCTTTTATTACAGACAGACATCTCCCCATCTTTACAACCATTGAATTTATAAGTTTTTTATTTATTTAATTTTTTTGCCCCCTTTTTTTCTCTCCCCAATTTCGTGGTATCAAATTGTTTAGTAGCTACTATCTTGTCTCATCACTACAACTCTGGTACAGGCTCGGGAGAGACAAAGGTTGAACTTCATGCGTCCTCCGATACACAACCCAACCAAGCTGCACTGTTTCTTAAAACAGCACGCATCCAACCTGGAAGCCAGCCGCACCAATGTGTCGGAGGAAACACTGTGTACCTGGCAACCTTGGTTAGCCACAGGAGTCGCTAGTGCGCGATGAGACAAGGATATCCCTACCGGCCAAACCCTCCCTAACCCGGACACGGACCTCCCGGTCGCGGCCAGGTTCGATAGAGCCTGGGCGCAAACCCAGAGTCTCTGGTGGCACAGCCCTTAACCACTGCGCCACCCGGGAGGCCCGAATTTATACGTTTTGACTATGACAGATTACAATCTAGGATAACTTAGTCTCCTCAACTTGTTCAACAGCCACACCATTCATTACCAGGTTGTAAACTGTATTGTAAACTGTATTACCAGGTCTAGAACTTAACTTAACATTATCACAATGATTTGTACCAAATACAATGCTTTTAGTTTTAAAAATGTTCAGGAACAGTTTATTACTGGCCACACATTCCAAAACAGACTGTAACTCTTTGTTGAGTGTTTCAGTGACTTCCTTAGCTGTTGCGTATATGGTTGAATCATCAGCGTACATGGACACACAGGCTTTGTTTAGTGCCAGAGGCAGGTCAATAGTAAAGAGCAGAAGGTCGAGAGAGCTGCCCTGCGGGACACCACACTTTACATATTTGACATTAGATAAGCTTCCATTTAAGAAAACCCACTGCGTTCTATTAGATAGATACTGTAGCTCTGCATCCACAATATGGCAGAGGTTGAAAAGCCATAACACATACATTCTTTACAACTAGGTTATGGTCAATCATATCGAAGGCTGCACTGAAATCTAACAGTACAGCTCCCACAAGCTTCTTATTATCTATTTATTTCAACCAATCATCAGTAATCTGTTACAGTGCAGTACATGTTGAGTGCCCTTCTCTATAAGCATGTTGAAAGTCTGTTAACTAGTTTTTCTGTAAAATAAACTTGCATTTGGTCAAACATGATTTTTCCCCAAAGTTTGCTAGATCCCTTTCCAAAGAGGGTTGGTTCTACATGGAACTCAAAGGGTTCTACCTGGAACCAAAAAGAAAGTGTTCTATCTGGAACCAAAAAGGGTTCTCATATGGCAGGAGTGTCAAACTCATGCCATGGAGGGCCTAGTGTCTGTGGGGTTTTGTTTTTTCCTTTCAATTAAGGCCTAGAAAACCAATTCCTTAATTCTACACTCAAGTACAAGGGAGGAGCGAAAACCCGCAGACACTCGGCCCTCCTTGGAATGTGTTTGACACTTGTGTCTTATGGGGACAACCAAAGGACCCCTTTGGAAGCCTTTTTTGTAAGATTGTACTATTATTGTATTTCCATCAGGAGTGTGACACTTAAGACTTAAGACGAGCAGAATAAACAACCTCAATAGTTGCTTTGTGAGGTGTTAAAGTCCAGAGTCAGCCGTTGTTATGTAAATGCCAGCTGAAAGTACCGGTAGCCTAGCTTTGGCTTCAAGTCAGAGCAGGCCAACTGATGCCACAGTGCAGGTCCGCGTAGATAGAAACAGTAAAGTCTGAGCCATTTGGACTAAAACAGTGGGGTAAATCTTCACCAGAAATATGGCAAAAATACCATTCAGGGGAGATAAGAGCATTGGGTAAGGCTGGAAGCACAAAAAAAAAAAAAAACTTATCAGCCATTTAGATCCTTATCTTCATTTGCCTAAACAAGCAAAAACATTACAACAGGACTAGAGCCTAGGGGCTGGTCACAGGTGGGCTGTGGGGAGGGCGGAGAGGAATCACTGTGTTTGCTCTGTAACCGATGCACCCTGCAGTGTGTGATTATAGAGGTCAGCGTCACTGGCAGTGATGTAGCAATATAGCACTGTGTTTAAAAAAAAAATGTATTGATGTTGGTTAATGATACAGTGGAAGGAAAAATTGGAAATGGTAACAATTGATACCATCCTCACTACAATATTCTTTAGACATGTCCACATAACCATCTATAACCATTATAAGGGTTTATTCTTGGATGTACTGAACATTGTGAAAAATAGCCAGAATCAGTTGTTGAATGAGGTTATTAGTGTGGACAGGGTTTCTTCTGGTCTTATTACATATCACTTTTCACAATTACATTTTCGGTCATTTATTATTCCCAAAGAAAATTTGTCAAAATGTATTTAGAATATTTGACATTGTTTCTGTAATAATTGTTGAGTTTTTCTTTTAATTGTATTGCAACTGTAAAAGTACTGGTATGATTTCAACATTTCAATGAGATTAAATATAATCCAATCATCTGATATCAATCATTTGATAGTCCGATATGAAACTGACAGTGCTGCTTTATTGAGGAAAAATGTACTTAAGATGACTGTGATATGTGCTTATCTCAACTAGCTACCTGAAGATGACTGTGATATGTGCTTATCTCAACTAGCTACCTTAAGATGACAGTGATATGTGCTTATCTCTACTAGCTACCTTAAGATGAATGCACTGATTGTAAGTCTCTGGATAAGAGCGACTGCTAAATGACTAAACATGTACATGACAAATGGTAGACCAGGCCCCAGGTTGAATTTGGTTTGTTTGTAGGAAAAACAAAGCTATTCAAATAAAGCTGAAAAAACAACACGTTTTCTTCTGCGTACACAACAGCCGACTCAGCGGACTTTGGATTTGCATGGATTTACACATTTCCAAGATGTCAGATACCAAGATTTGCAAAGATCCCCAAGGATCTCAATAGTTTTGCAAACTTTCCATTGTAAGGATTACCTTTTTGTGGGCTACCAGGGGGGAGTTTCCTCTAGCTTCCTGTCCCCAATACTAATCTAAGACCAGCTTCCTGTCCCCAATCCTAAAATGCTAAACTGAACCAAGATCAGCGTCTAGGGCCAACTTCACTCTTCTCTGGCTAACAGCCAGACGTACTGGTCCCCCTTGTTCTTTGTACGGTGACCTATGAATAAATGTAAACATGAACTTCAGTGGTCAGGCTGATTGGTGGGTTTACAATTGTAATATTGTAGGACGTTTTAAAAAATTGTATTTGATTTATTTCACCTTTATTTAACCAGGTAGGCTAGTTGAGAACAAGTTCTCATTTGCGACCTGGCCAAGATAAAGCATAGCAATTCGACACATACAACAACACAGAGTTACACATGGAATAAACAAAACATAGTCAATAATACAGTAGAACAAAATAAAACAAAAAGTCTATATACAGTGAGTGCAAATGAGGTAAGATAAGGGAGTTAAGGCAATAAATAGGCCATGGTGGCGAAGTAATTACAATATAGCAATTCAATCAATCCCTATACCAGTCTGCTGTTCCCACATGCTTCAAGAGGGACACCATTGTTCCTGTTCCCAAGAAAGCTAAGGTAACTGAGCTAAACGACTACCGCCCCGTAGCACTCACTTCCGTCATCATGAAGTGCTTTGAGAGACTAGTCAAGGACCATATCACCTCCACCCTACCTGACACCCTAGACCCACTCCAATTTGCTTACCGCCCAAATAGGTCCACAGACGATGCAATCTCAACCACACTGCACACTGCCCTAACCCACCTGGACAAGAGGAATACCTATGTGAGAATGCTGTTCATTGACTACAGCTCGGCATTCAACACCATAGTACCCTCCAAGCTCGTCATCAAGCTCGAGACCCTGGGTCTCGACCCCGCCCTGTGCAACTGGGTACTGGACTTCCTGACGGGCCGCCCCCAGGTGGTGAGGGTAGGCAACAACATCTCCTCCCCGCTGATCCTCAACACGGGGGCCCCACAAGGGTGCGTTCTGAGCCCTCTCCTGTACTCCCTGTTCACCCACGACTGCGTGGCCACGCACGCCTCCAACTCAATCATCAAGTTTGCGGACGACACAACAGTGGTAGGCTTGATTACCAACAACGACGAGACGGCCTACAGGGAGGAGGTGGGGGCCCTCGGAGTGTGGTGTCAGGAAAATAACCTCACACTCAATGTCAACAAAACTAAGGAGATGATTGTGGACTTCAGGAAACAGCAGAGGGAACACCCCCCTATCCACATCGATGGAACAGTAGTGGAGAGGGTAGCAAGTTTTAAGTTCCTCGGCATACACATCACAGACAAACTGAATTGGTCCACTCACACTGACAGCGTCGTGAAGAAGGCGCAGCAGCGCCTCTTCAACCTCAGGAGGCTGAAGAAATTTGGCTTGTCACCAAAAGCACTCACAAACTTCTACAGATGCACAATCGAGAGCATCCTGGCGGGCTGTATCACCGCCTGGTACGGCAACTGCTCCGCCCTCAACCGTAAGGCTCTCCAGAGGGTAGTGAGGTCTGCACAACGCATCACCGGGGGCAAACTACCTGCCCTCCAGGACACCTACACCACCCGATGTTACAGGAAGGCCATAAAGATCATCAAGGACATCAACCACCCGAACCACTGCCTGTTCACCCCGCTATCATCCAGAAGGCGAGGTCAGTACAGGTGCATCAAAGCTGGGACCGAGAGACTGAAAAACAGCTTCTATCTCAAGGCCATCAGACTGTTAAACAGCCACCACTAACATTGAGTGGCTGCTGCCAACACACTGTCATTGACACTGACCCAACTCCAGCCACTTTAATAATGGGAATTGATGGGAAATTATGTAAATATATCACTAGCCACTTTAAACAATGCTACCTTATATAATGTTACTTACCCTACATTATTCATCTCATATGCATACGTATATACTGTACTCTACATCATCGACTGCATCCTTATGTAATACATGTATCACTAGCCACTTTAACTATGCCACTTTGTTTACTTTGTCTACATACTCATCTCATATGTATATACTGTACTCGATACCATCTACTGTATGCTGCTCTGTACCATCACTCATTCATATATCCTTATGTACATGTTCTTTATCCCCTTACACTGTGTATAAGACAGTAGTTTTGGAATTGTTAGTTAGATTACTTGTTGGTTATCACTGCATTGTCGGAACTAGAAGCACAAGAATTTCGCTACACTCGCATTAACATCTGCTAACCATGTGTATGTGACAAATACAATTTGATTTGATTTTATTTGAAACACAGGAATGGTAGATGTGCAGAAGATGAATGTGCAAGTAGAGATACTGGGGTGCAAAGGAGGAAGATAAATAAATAAATACAGTATGGGGATGAGGTAGATAGATAGATGGGCTTTTTACAGATGGGCTATGTACAGGTGCAGTGATCTGTGAGCTGCTTTGACAGCTGGTGCTTGAAGCTAGTGAGGGAGATGTGAGTCTCCAGCTTCAGAGATTTTTGCAGTTCATTCCAGTCATTGGCAGCAGAGAACTGGAAGGAAAGACGACCAAAGTAGGAATTGGCTTTGTGGGTGACCAATGAGATATACCTGCTGGAGAGCGTGCTATGAGTGGGTGCTGCTATGGTGACCAGTGAGCTGAGATAAGGCTGGGCTTTACCTAGCAGAGACTTGTAGATAACCTGTAGCCAGTGGGTTTGGCGACGAGTATGAAGCGAGGGCCAACCAACGAGAGTGTACAGGTCGCAATGGTGGGTAGTGTAGGGGCTTTGGTGACAAAACAGATGGCACTGTGATAGACTGCATCTAATTTGTTAAGTAGAGTAGTATTTTATAGATAACATCACCGAAGTCGTGGATCGGTTGGATGGTCAGTTTTACGAGGGTATGTTTGGCAGCATGAGTGAAGGATGCTTTGTTGCAATATAGGACGCCAATTCTAGATATAATTTTGGATTGGAGATGCTTAATGTGAGTCTGGAAGGAGAATTTACAGTCTAACCAGACACCTAGGTAGTTGTAGTTGTCCACGTATTCTAAGTCAGAGCCGTTCAGAGTGGTGATGCTTGACGGGCGAACAGGTGCGGGCAGTGATCGGTTGAAGAGCATGCATTTAGTTTTACTTGCGTTTAAGAGCAGTTGGAGACCACAGAAGGAGAGTTGTATGGCATTGAAGCTCATCTGGAGGTTAGTTAACACAATGTCCAAAGAGGGGCCAGAAGTATACAGAACGGTGTCGTCTGCGTAGAGGTGTATCAGAGAATCACCAGCAGCAAGAGCAACATCATTGATGTATATAGAGAAGAGAGTCGGCCCGAGGATTGAACCCTGTGGCACCCCCATAGAGACTGCCAGAGGTCCGGTTAACAGGCCCTCCGATTTGACACACTGAACTTTTTCAGAGAAGTAGTTGGTAAACCAGGCGAGGCAATCATTTGAGAAACCAAGGCTGTCGAGTCTGCCAATTAGAATTTGGTGATTGACAGAGTCGAAAGCCTTGGCCAGGTCGATGAAGACGACTGCACAGTAATGTCTCTTACCGATAGCGGTTATGATGTTTATGACCTTGAGCGTGGCTGAGGTGCACCCATGACCAGCTCTGAAACCAGATTGCATAGCGGAGAAGGTACGGCGGGATTCAAAATGGTCGGTACTCTGTTTGTTAACTTGACTTCTGAAGACCTTAGAAAGACAGGGTAGGATAGATATAGGTCTGTAGCAGTTTGGGTCTAGAGTGTCACCCCCTTTGAAAAGGGGGATGACCGCGGCAGCTTTCCAATCTTTGGGAATCTCAGACGATACAAAAGAGAGGTTGAACAGGCTAGGGATAGGGGTTGCAACAATTTCGGCAGATAATTTTAGAAAGAGAGGGTCCAGATTGTCTAGCCCGGATGATTTGTATGGGCCCAGATTTTCCATCTCTTTCAGAACATCAGCTATCTGGATATGGGTAAAGGAGAAATGGTGGGGGCTTTGGCGGGTTGCTGTGAAGGGTGCCAGGCAGTTGACAAGGGTAGGGGTAGCCAGGTGGAAAGCATGGCCAGCCGTAGAGACATGCTTATTGAAATTCTCAATTATAGTGGATTTATCAGTGGTGACAGTGTTTTCCTTGCCTCAGAGCAGTGGGCAGCTGGGAGGAGGTGCTCTTATTCTCCATGGACTTTAAAGTGTCCCAGAACTTTTTTGAGTTAGTACTACAGGATGCAACTTTCTGTTTGAAAAAGCTAGCCTTAGCTTTCCTAACTGCCTGTGTATATTTGTTCCTAACTTCCCTGAAAAGTTGCATATCACAGGGGCTATTCGATGCTAATGCAGAACGACACAGGATGTTTTTGTGCTGGTCAAGGGCAGACAGGTCTGGAGTGAACCAAGGACTATATCTATTCATAGTTCAATATTTTTTAAATGGGGCATGCTTATTTAAGATGGTGAGGAAGGCACTTTTAAAGAATAGCCAGGAATCATCTACTGACGGGATGAGGTCAATGTCATTCCAGGATATCCCGGCCAGGTCGATTAGAAAGGCCTGCTCGCAGAAGTGTTTTAGGGAGTGTTTGACAGTGATGAGGGGTGGTCGTTTGGTCGCAGACCCAGTACGGATGCAGGCAGTGATCGCTGAGATCTTGATTGAAAACAGCAGAGGTGTATTTGGAGGGCGAGTTAGTTAGGATGACATCTATGAGGGTGCCCGTGTTAACGTATTTGGATTTGTACCTGGTAGGTTCATTGATAATTTGTGTGAGATTGAGGGCATCAACCTTGGATTGTAGGATGGCCGGGGTGTTAAGCATGTCCCAGTTTAGGTCACCTAGTAGTACGAGCTCAGAAGACAGATGGGGTGCAATCAATTCACATATGGTATTGAGGGCACAGCTTTTTTATTTTATTTTTTATTTCACCTTTATTTAACCAGGTAGGCTAGTTGAGAACAAGTTCTCATTTGCAACTGCGACCTGGCCAAGATAAAGCATAGCAGTGTGAACAGACAACACAGAGTTACACATGGAGTAAACAATTTAGCAAGTCAATAACACAGTAGAAAAAAAAATGGGCAGTCTATATACAATGTGTGCAAAAGGCATGAGGAGGTAGGCGAATAATACAATTTTGCAGATTAACACTGGTGATAAATGATCAGATGGGCATGTACAGGTAGAGATATTGGTGTGCAAAAGAGCAGAAAAGTAAATAAATAAAAACAGTATAAAAACAGTATGGGAATGAGGTAGGTGAAAAGGGTGAGCTATTTACCAATAGACTATGTACAGCTGCAGCGATCGGTTAGCTGCTCGGATAGCTGATGTTTGAAGTTGGTGAGGGAGATAAAAGTCTCCAACTTCAGCGATTTTTGCAATTCGTTCCAGTCACATGCAGCAGAGTACTGGAACGAAAGGCGGCCAAATGAGGTGTTGGCTTTAGGGATGATCAGTGAGATACACCTGCTGGAGCGCGTGCTACGGATGGGTGTTGCCATCGTGACCAGTGAACTGAGATAAGGCGGAGCTTTACCTAGCATGGACTTGTAGATGACCTGGAGCCAGTGGGTCTGGCGACGAATATGTAGTGAGGGCCAGCCGACTAGAGCATACAAGTCGCAGTGGTGGGTGGTATAAGGTGCTTTAGTGACAAAACGGATGGCACTGTGATAGACTGCATCCAGTTTGCTGAGTAGAGTGTTGGAAGCCATTTTGTAGATGACATCGCCGAAGTCGAGGATCGGTAGGATAGTCAGTTTTACTAGGGTAAGCTTGGCAGCGTGAGTGAAGGAGGCTTTGTTGCGGAATAGAAAGCCGACTCTGGATTTGATTTTTGATTGGAGATGTTTGATGTGAGTCTGGAAGGAGAGTTTGCAGTCTAGCCAGACACCTAGGTACTTATAGATGTCCACATATTCAAGGTTGGAACCATCCAGGGTGGTGATGCTAGTCGGGCATGCGGGTGCAGGCAGCGATCGGTTGAAAAGCATGCATTTGGTTTTACTCGCGTTTAGGAGCAGTTGGAGGCCACGGAAGGAGTGCTGTATGGCATTGAAGCTCGTTTGGAGGTTGGATAGCACAGTGTCCAATGACGGGCCGAAAGTATATAGAATGGTGTCGTCTGCGTAGAGGTGGATCAGGGAATCGCCCGCAGCAAGAGCAACATCATTGATATATACAGAGAAAAGAGTCGGCCCGAGAATTGAACCCTGTGGCACCCCCATAGAGACTGCCAGAGGACCGGACAGCATGCCCTCCGATTTGACACACTGAACTCTGTCTGCAAAGTAATTGGTGAACCAGGCAAGGCAGTCATCCGAAAAACCGAGGCTGTTGAGTCTGCCGATAAGAATTTGGTGATTGACAGAGTCGAAAGCCTTGGCGAGGTCGATGAAGACGGCTGCACAGTACTGTCTTTTATCGATGGCGGTTATGATATCATTTAGTACCTTGAGTGTGGCTGAGGTGCACCCGTGACCGGCTCGGAAACCAGATTGCACAGCGGAGAAGGTACGGTGGGATTCGAGATGGTCAGTGACCTGTTTGTTGACTTGGCTTTCAAAGACCTTAGATAGGCAGGGCAGGATGGATATAGGTCTATAGCAGTTTGGGTCCAGGGTGTCTCCCCTTTGAAGAGGGGGATGACTGCGGCAGCTTTCCAATCCTTGGGGATCTCAGACGATATGAAAGAGAGGTTGAACAGGCTGGTAATAGGGGTTGCGACAATGGCGGCAGATAGTTTCAGAAATAGCGGGTCCAGATTATCAAGCCCAGCTGATTTGTACGGGTCCAGGTTTTGCAGCTCTTTCAGAACATCTGCTATCTGGATTTGGGTAAAGGAGAACCTGGAGAGGCTTGGGTGAGGAACTACGGGGGGCGGAGCTGTTGGCCGAGGTTGGAGTAGCCAGGCGGAAGGCATGGCCAGCCGTTGAGAAGTGCTTATTGAAGTTTTCGATAATCATGGATTTATCGGTGGAGACCGTGTTTCCTAGCCTCAGTGCAGTGGGCAGCTGGGAGGAGGTGCTCTTGTTCTCCATGGACTTCACAGTGTCCCAGAACTTTTTGGAGTTGGAGTTACAGGATGCAAACTTCTGCCTGAAGAAGCTGGCCTTAGCTTTCCTGACTGACTGCGTGTATTGGTTCCTGACTTCCCTGAACAGTTGCATATCACGGGGGGCTATTCGATGCTATTGCAGTCCGCCACAGGATGTTTTTGTGCTGGTCGAGGGCAGTCAGGTCTGGAGTGAACCAAGGGCTGTATCTGTTCTTGGTTCTGCATTTTTTGAACGGAGCATGCTTATCTAAAATGGTGAGGAAGTTACTTTTAAAGAATGACCAGGCATCCTCAACTGACGGGATGAGGTCAATGTCCTTCCAGGATACACGGGCCAGGTCGATTAGAAAGGCCTGCTCACAGAAGTGTTTTAGGGAGCTTTTGACAGTGATGAGGGGTGGTCGTTTGACTGCGGCTCCGTGGCGGATACAGGCGATGAGGCAGTGATCGCTGAGATCCTGGTTGAAGACAGCGGAGGTATATTTGGAGGGCCAGTTGGTCAGGATGACGTCTATGAGGGTGCCCTTGTTTACAGAGTTAGGGTTGTACCTGGTGGGTTCCTTGATGATTTGAGTGAGATTGAGGGCATCTAGCTTAGATTGTAGGACTGCCGGGGTGTTAAGCATATCCCAGTTTAGGTCACCTAACAGAACAAACTCTGAAGCTAGATGAGGGGCGATCAATTCACAAATGGTGTCCAGGGCGCAGCTGGGAGCTGACGGGGGTCGGTAGCAGGCGGCAACAGTGATAGACTTGTTTCTGGAGAGAGTAATTTTCAAAATTAGTAGTTCAAACTGTTTGGGTATGGACCTGGAAAGTATGACATTACTTTGCAGATAGTAATACAGAACTCTGCAGGCTATCTTTGCAGTAGATTGCAACACCGCCCCCTTTGGCAGTTCTAGCTTGGCGGAAAATGTTTTAGTTAGTGATGGAGATTTCAGGGTTTTTGGTGGTTTTCCTAAGCCAGGATTCAGACACGGCTCGTACATCCGGGTTGGCAGTGTGTGTTAAAGCAGTGATTAAAACAAACTTAGGGAGTAGGCTTCTAATGTTAACATGCATGAAACCAAGGCTTTTACGGTTACAGAAGTCAACAAATGAGAGCACCTGGGGAATGGGAGTGGAGCTACGCTGGGAGGAAGTAGTCTAGGATTCATGGGTGCCTTCCTTGAATGTTGGTGGAACATTGAGCGAAAGTTGTGGGAACGACTTACGCCAAGTAAATCTTTCAGTGATAAGGTCCAGAATGCATTGCTGAAGGGGACGTCTTGCCAAATGGCTGGAGCCTTTTCACTGATTTGATTGTTTTTAGCTGCTCTCCTGTTAAGAAAACTGTTCTTGTTGTTGTTGGACAGACTAAGCTTCCCCTTATTCTCTATGTCAATACATGTGCACTTGTCAATAGATTTTGCTCTGTAGACATTTAGGCCCAGTTTCCCAAAAATCAGATGAAGCCCGTTCCTGGATTAGACACTTTTGATGGAGAATAAGAGTTTTCAATCTTGTAAAACCCACAAAAATCACATACTCTCTGCTAACTGTGACTCTAAACTGCTCCATTACGACCACCAACTCCCCTGGGTACAATTTTTCTCATTCACATCATGCAACCACTATCACCATGGAGACCAAAAACAGGAGAAATCTTTGTAGGCGGCCATCCTAGACAGCTGCCTCACGATTGGCTGTGTGTGTCCCTGGGTTAAACAGCAGAGAGTTTCTGGGTATTTTGCCTCAGCTCTGACCAGAGCATCTCACATATCATAACATATAATCCTTCCATGTAACTACAGAAGATGTTTTTCTCCAATGTCAATTTGGTTTGGTTGGATACATACGGTCAGGGGCTACTGATTAAACTTAACCGCCATATTGAATTCTGTACCTGCTCTTCTCTTTCAGCTACAACAAGGCTGTAATGTTCTGATGGATAAACCAACACAAACACACGCACGCATGCACGCACGCACACACACACACACACACGCACGCACGCACGCACGCACGCACGCACGCACGCACACACACACACACACACACACACACACACACACACACACACACACACACACACACACACACACACACACACACACACACACACACACTGACCTGTTGAAATGACAGGAGTGATGAAACCCACTTGGCTAACCTAATTTCTTATGAACAAATCAGCTTCCATCCCAGATTTACACCATGGCTACCACCTTGTATGAAGTGGCTCTATAACCTGCTGATGAAACCTGGTTTCAAATACTATTTGAAATCATTCCTATTACTTTATCTGTGCTTGAATGATCTTTCCTGGCTTAATTGACAATATGAAAGTCCCAAAATGGCACATAAGGCAGGCTAGAGCAAACACTCAAAGTATTTTAAATATTTTGAATACTACTTGAACCCAGATCCACTGCTCACTTGTCCTCTGAGAGCATCTGTTCTAGTAACAGCATATCTAGGACAAGCTCTGGCTTCATCTCTTTTCTATTCCTGACCTTTGGAAAGGACACCTGATGCCACCTGATGGCACCTGTTTGCTGCTGGGAATAGCTTCCACCCACTCTGTCTACAGCCTACTCTGTCTACTGCCTGGGGAGTGTGGCGAAAGATGCCATTTGAGCTACCATAGCCTGGCAAAACCAGACTGAAAGCTGTGGCTTCTTGAAACAATGGTGGGTGACCAGCTAAGCATTCAGTTTTGTTTAACCAGGATATATTTAAGCTGGCTCAGCCAGAAACCCACAAAGTATATGTGGATAATACCTGAGTACAATGACTGTTCAATACAATGACTGTTGACTACCAGACGCCATCTGCAGGCATCAGGGTTGTGTTCATTAAACACCAAATGGAAGAAAACTGACTGAAACACGGAGGGACTACCTGGACTTTTCCAACAAGAAATACTCATTTTCATTTTCTGTAGCAAAATATTTTCTGTCACATGAGGCGGCAGGTAGCCTAGTGGTTAGAGCGTTGGACTTGTAACTGAAACTCTCCTTACTGGTCAAGAACATCTGACAGCTCCCAAATCAGCACACTTCAGTCTGGTATGCACACTTGGATAAAATGTACAGTACATTCATACTGTAGAAAATGATATCGCCTCATTATAATTATATAATCAATTATTAATTAATTACTGTAGATGACAAATTTACTGACCTGGAATAAACAATCAACCACATTTTCAAGTACTGAAATACCAAGTCACAAATGTTATGTTTCTAGACAGAAAATACATTTTTCACAAAACAGCATGGCACCCTGACTATTCTGAACTATAGCAACAAATATTTAAAGTATATAAACAAAAAACACAGCAAGAATTAAGTCACTGTTTTTGTCAGTATGGTGATTCATCAGCCCCATGGGATTGTGGGTCGGGTTGAGGAAAAGGAAGTGGCCCTCTCTCCCTGCATCAATCTGCCACTAGGTGTTGATAAAGCAAATGAATATTAAAATACTATTCAGATAAGTCTAACTCCACAAACAAGAGCCCACTACTCTGTCAGAAATGCCCCAGTCCCAACATAAAAACACTTGTCCTTAGTTACAGTTCTCAGAATAAAAAGTATTTGGGAATGTGAAAACTCTTGCAGAACCACAATGAGTGCAGAAGTGGTTTATATCATCCACATCATCCCCCTCTTCCTATAATTTATTTTTTTCATCCCCTTCAGTCTCTGCTCTCATCCCAGACGTCCATGACACAGGCTGTCCTGCATCATTGGCTGGTCCATGTGACATTCTGCAGGGTCCTCTGGCTAGAGGAGACACTTACTCACTCCTTATACACATGGAACCCACCAAGCAAGCATTGGAGTACAAATGTATTCTTCCTGATGTAATTGTTGGATACCAAAGAATAGGAGGCTCCTCCAGGAAGGGAAAATGATAAACAATACAAACAATGAAACACTAAAATATCTAAATGTCATCCATGTAATTAAAACGATGCATCTGTATACACCATTGACAACAAAGTTCTCGCTCTTCAAAAATGTATGATGTTTTAAGTCACCCGCTACCGCTGTATCGAAGACTCATTCAAGTATTCACCAAAAACACTTCTTTACAGCAGCTACAATGACGATAAGTCTCAGAAACCATTGAGATACTGGTTTCTGTCGTCAGAGATAAAGATATCTCACTCATCACTATATCAACACGAACAGACCCTCCAACAACTGACTGGCATAACACCTGTCAGAGCACCTGGCAGAGCACCTGGCATAGCACCTGGCATAGTACCTGGCAGATTACCTGGCATATCAGCTGGCAGAGCACCTGGCATAGCACCTGGCATATCACTTGGCATAGCACCTGGCATAACACCTGGCAGAGCACCTGGCATAACACCTGGCAGAGCACCTGGCATAGCACCTGGCAGAGCACCTGGCATATCGCCTGGCAGAGCACCTGGCATAGCACCTGGCATAACACCTGTCAGAGCACCTGGCAGAGCATCTGGCATAGCACCTGGCATAGTACCTGTCAGATCACCTGGCATAGCACCTGGCAGAGCACCTGGCATAGCACCTGGCATAGCACCTGGCATATCACCTGGCATAGCACCTGGCATAACACCTGGCAGAGCACCTGGCATATCACCTGGCAGAGCACCTGGCATAGCACCTGGCATAGCACCTGGCAGAGCACCTGGCATAGCACCTGGCAGAGTACCTGGCATAGCACCTGGCAGAGTACCTGGCATAGCACCTGGCAGAGCACCTAGCATAGCACCTGGCATATTACCTGGCATAGCACCTGGCATAGCACCTGGCAGAGCACCTGGCATAGCACCTGGCATAGCACCTGGCAGAGCACCTGGCATAGCACCTGGCATAGCACCTGGCAGAGCACCTGGCAGAGCACCTGGCATAGCACCTGGCAGAGCACCTGGCAGAGCACCTGGCATAGCACCTGGCAGAGCACCTAGCATAGCACCTGGCATATTACCTGGCATAGTACCTGGCATAGCACCTGGCAGAGCACCTAGCATAGCACCTGGCATATTACCTGGCATATCACCTGGCATAGCACCTGGCAGAGCACCTGGCAGAGCACCTGGCATAGCACCTGGCAGAGCACCTGGCAAAGCACCTGGCATAGCACCTGGCAGAGTACCTGGCATAGCACCTGGCAGAGCACCTGGCAGAGCACCTGGCATAGCACCTGGCATAGCACCTGGCAGAGTACCTGGCATAGCACCTGGCAGAGCACCTGGCAGAGCACCTGGCATAGCACCTGGCAGAGCACCTGGCATAGCACCTGGCATAGCACCTGGCATAGCACCTGGCAGAGTACCTGGCATAGCACCTGGCAGAGCACCTGGCAGAGCATCTGGCAGAGTACCTGGCATAGCACCTGGCATAGCACCTGGCAGAGCACCTGGCATAGCACCTGGCAGAGTACCTGGCATAGGATTTTTCCCCTTATTGTTTCATGGCAAATAATAGGGCTAATGTTTGCCCAAATCACATACCCAGGAGGCATTGCTTTCAGACACACATTGGGTGCGTTTGAGTGGTAAGCTGAAAGCCGACGAGTAATGTCGGGGGAGGCATAACACTGTGCCTGACCAGTGCTTCCGGTAAGCACGGGGAGTTGGCTCAGGTCTGACTCCGCCAATCTCCCCGTGTGCCTCGTGCCTGCTGCGCTGCCTTGCCTCATATCGCCGCCTCTCCGCTTTAGCTGCCTCCAGCTCTTCCTTGGGGGCGAGGATATTCCCCAGCCTGTCTCCAGGGTCCCTGTCCGTCTAAAATCTCCTCCCATGTCCAGGAGTCCAGGAAACGCTGCTTGGTCTCTTTGTGGTGGGATCTTCTGTAATGGCTGTCGTCGGAAGGATGAGACTCCCACTCCTCTATTTAGTCCATCAGCTCCACTCTCCCACTCCTCTATTTAGTCCATCAGCTCCACTCTCCCACTCCTCTATTTAGTCCATCAGCTCCACTCTCCCACTCCTCTATTTAGTCCATCAGCTCCACTCCCCCACTCCTCTATTTAGAGTCCATCAGCTCCACTCTCCCACTCCTCTATTTAGAGTCCATCAGCTCCACTCTCCCACTCCTCTATTTAGTCCATCAGCTCCACTCTCCCACTCCTCTATTTAGTCCATCAGCTCCACTCTCCCACTCCTCTATTTAGTCCATCAGCTCCACTCTCCCACTCCTCTATTTAGTCCATCAGCTCCACTCTCCCACTCCTCTATTTAGTCCATCAGCTCCACTCTCCCACTCCTCTATTTAGTCCATCAGCTCCACTCTCCCACTCCTCTATTTAGTCCATCAGCTCCACTCTCCCACTCCTCCATTCCACCCTCCCTCCATCCCCTGGCAGCACGGCACTGACATTTGTATAATGAACTTGGTGTATTTTCGAATGTGTGCCCAATTAAGTGGCAGACGCCATTGCCGGTGACAGATGATATGATGTGTGTTAGACTGGAATATACAAGTCAATTTTCTCTGGAGAGAGAGAGTGTGTGTGTGTGTGTGTGTGTGTGTGTGTGTGTGTGTGTGTGTGTGTGTGTGTGTGTGTGTGTGTGTGTGCGTGCGTGCGTGCGTGCGTGCGTGCGTGCATGCATGATTTACTGTAGCAAGCAAATCCTTCATTGGCTTCGATACTCTGATTGGTTAGAGATGATCCTATCGCTGATAACTTTGTTTTGGACAATACCCCTCATTTTGACGCCACCACAAATGTCTTCAATGATGGCAGTCTCAGACTGAATAATGTAGCGAACATAGAGCAGGGGAAGAATTCAGTTTGAATCATCAGGCAAGGGCAGAGCAGGAATGAGCACTGAGCTCCTCAACCAAAACACAACCTCCAACTCTCATAGAAACTCAAACTCATGGTGACGTGTTCCAAACCTGGGTTCAAGTAGTATTTGTTGTCTTCCAAATACTTAATCAAATATGTCTGGAGTCATGCCAGATGGGTGGGGTTTGCCACTTTTGGTACTACTCTATTGGTTCCATTTAGCCGATTTGCACTTTTGGAACTGCACGGCCAGCCAGGCAAGCTTAATCGAGAGCAGCTAAACTATTTGATCGACAATGAACACTACTTGAGCCCAGGTTTGGTGGTGTGTGGGTCGACTAGTACTGTCTGTTCTGAAATCAATGTGCCGACCGAAGGGCTTCTCTCTGTAGGCTACTTTTCCAACACAGAGGGAAATAACTCCCCCACCAGTATAAAAAGCCTGCTAATCTGCAGGATAAACAGAGGCCGGAGCGTGTATTATATTTCCGATGCTGTCCTTGCACTGTGGAGGAAGCCTGCAGATAAGATGCTATCTGTCCTCCGATGAATGACGTACTGCATTGTGTTTCCTATATGCTAGAGCCTTCTTTCTGAGGGACAGTGACCAATGATGCGAGAGACCTGATGTTTTGTGTGTGTTTGGGACGGGGGTGGTTGTATCAGGGGAATGTGGTGACACATTTTTACACATTTTTATTAGACAGGGACACCCATGTTGATTCACGTATTTCTTTCACTGTTTTTTCTCTTTTCTCAGGAAAAGTGACTTTGACCTTGGGTCTGTCTGATATTAAACAGGTCTTTCTGATATTAAACGGGTCTTTCTGATATTAAACAGGTCTGTCTGATATTAAACGGGTCTTTCTGATATTAAACAGGTCTGTCTGATATTAAACGGGTCTGTCTGATATTAAACAGGTCTGTCTGATATTAAACGGGTCTGTCTGATATTAAACGGGTCTTTCTGATATTAAACGGGTCTTTCTGATATTAAACGGGTCTTTCTGATATTAAACGGGTCTTTCTGATATTAAACGGGTCTTTCTGATATTAAACGGGTCTTTCTGATATTAAACGGGTCTTTCTGATATTAAACGGGTCTTTCTGATATTAAACGGGTCTTTCTGATATTAAACGGGTCTGTCTGATATTAAACTGATATTAAACGGGTCTTTCTGATATTAAACGGGTCTTTCTGATATTAAACGGTCTTTCTGATATTAAACGGGTCTTTCTGATATTAAACAGGTCTTTCTGATATTAAACGGTCTTTCTGATATTAAACGGGTCTTTCTGATATTAAACAGGTCTTTCTGATATTAAACGGGTCTTTCTGATATTAAACAGGGTCTTTCTGATATTAAACAGGTCTTTCTGATATTAAACGGGTCTTTCTGATATTAAACGGGTCTGTCTGATATTAAACAGGTCTGTCTGATATTAAACGGGTCTTTCTGATATTAAACGGGTCTTTCTGATATTAAACGGGTCTTTCTGATATTAAACGGGTCTTTCTGATATTAAACGGGTCTTTCTGATATTAAACGGGTCTTTCTGATATTAAACAGGTCTTTCTGATATTAAACAGGTCTTTCTGATATTAAACAGGTCTTTCTGATATTAAACAGGTCTTTCTGATATTAAACGGGTCTTTCTGATATTAAACGGGTCTTTCTGATATTAAACGGGTCTTTCTGATATTAAACGTCTTTCTGATATTAAACGGTCTTTCTGATATTAAACGGGTCTTTCTGATATTAAACGGGTCTTTCTGATATTAAACGGGTCTTTCTGATATTAAACAGGTCTTTCTGATATTAAACAGGTCTTTCTGATATTAAACAGGTCTTTCTGATATTAAACAGGTCTTTCTGATATTAAACAGGTCTTTCTGATATTAAACGGGTCTTTCTGATATTAAACAGGTCTTTCTGATATTAAACGGGTCTTTCTGATATTAAACAGGTCTTTCTGATATTAAACGGGTCTTTCTGATATTAAACGGGTCTTTCTGATATTAAACGGGTCTTTCTGATATTAAACAGGTCTTTCTGATATTAAACGGGTCTTTCTGATATTAAACGGGTCTTTCTGATATTAAACAGGTCTTTCTGATATTAAACGGGTCTTTCTGATATTAAACGGGTCTTTCTGATATTAAACAGGTCTTTCTGATATTAAACGGGTCTTTCTGATATTAAACGGGTCTTTCTGATATTAAACGGTCTTTCTGATATTAAACGGGTATTAAACTCTTCTGATATTAAACGGGTCTTTCTCTTTCTGATATTAAACGGGTCTTTCTGATATTAAACGGGTCTTTCTGATATTAAACAGGTCTTTCTGATATTAAACGGGTCTTTCTGATATTAAACGGGTCTTTCTGATATTAAACAGGTCTTTCTGATATTAAACGGTCTTTCTGATATTAAACGGGTCTTTCTGATATTAAACGGTCTTTCTGATATTAAACGGTCTTTCTGATATTAAACGGGTCTTTCTGATATTAAACGGGTCTGTCTGATATTAAACAGGTCTTTCTGATATTAAACGGGTCTTTCTGATATTAAACGGGTCTTTCTGATATTAAACGGGTCTTTCTGATATTAAACGGGTCTTAATTAAACAGGTCTTTCTGATATTAAACGGGTATTAAACGGGTCTCTGATATTAAACAGGTCTTTCTGATATTAAACGGGTCTTTCTGATATTAAACAGGTCTTTCTGATATTAAACAGGTCTTTCTGATATTAAACGGGTCTTTCTGATATTAAACAGGTCTTTCTGATATTAAACGGGTCTGATATTAAACGGGTCTTTCTGATATTAAACAGGTCTTTCTGATATTAAACGGTCTTTCTGATATTAAACGGGTCTTTCTGATATTAAACAGGTCTTTCTGATATTAAACGGGTCTTTCTGATATTAAACAGGTCTTTCTGATATTAAACGGGTCTTTCTGATATTAAACGGGTCTTTCTGATATTAAACGGGTCTTTCTGATATTAAACGGGTCTTTCTGATATTAAACGGGTCTTTCTGATATTAAACGGGATATTAAACTCTTTCTGATATTAAACGGTCTTTCTGATATTAAACGGGTCTTTCTGATATTAAACGGGTCTTTCTGATATTAAACGGTCTTTCTGATCTTTCTGATATTAAACGGGTCTTTCTGATATTAAACGGGTCTTTCTGATATTAAACTCTTCTGATATTAAACGGGTCTTTCTGATATTAAACGGGTCTTTCTGATATTAAACGGGTCTTTCTGATATTAAACGGGTCTTTCTGATATTAAACGGTCTTTCTGATATTAAACGGGTCTTTCTGATATTAAACGGGTCTTTCTGATATTAAACAGGTCTTTCTGATATTAAACGGGTCTTTCTATTAAACGATATTAAACGGGTCTCTTCTGATATTAAACGGGTCTTTCTGATATTAAACGGTCTTTCTGATATTAAACGGGTCTTTCTGATATTAAACAGGTCTTTCTGATATTAAACAGGTCTTTCTGATATTAAACGGGTCTTTCTGATATTAAACGGGTCTTTCTGATATTAAACGGTCTTTCTGATATTAAACGGTCTTTCTGATATTAAACAGGTCTTTCTGATATTAAACATATTAAACGGTCTTTCTGATATTAAACGGGTCTTTCTGTATTAAACTTTCTGATATTAAACGGGTCTTTCTGATATTAAACGGGTCTTTCTGATATTAAACAGGTCTTTCTGATATTAAACGGGTCTTTCTGATATTAAACGGTCTTTCTGATATTAAACGGGTCTTTCTGATATTAAACGGGTCTTTCTGATATTAAACGGGTCTTTCTGATATTAAACGGGTCTTTCTGATATTAAACGGGTCTTTCTGATATTAAACGGGTCTTTCTGATATTAAACGGGTCTTTCTGATATTAAACGGGTCTTTCTGATATTAAACGGGTCTTTCTGATATTAAACGGGTCTGTCTGATATTAAACGGGTCTTTCTGATATTAAACGGGTCTTTCTGATATTAAACGGGTCTTTCTGATATTAAACGGGTCTTTCTGATATTAAACGGGTCTTTCTGATATTAAACAGGTCTTTCTGAAATTAAACGGGTCTTTCTCTTTCTGATATTAAACAGGTCTTTCTGATATTAAACGGGTCTTTCTGATATTAAACGGGTCTGATATTAAACTGATATTAAACGGGTCTTTCTGATATTAAACGGGTCTTTCTGATATTAAACGGGTCTTTCTGATATTAAACGGGTCTTTCTGATATTAAACGGGTCTTTCTGATATTAAATGGTCTATATTAAACGGGTCTTTCTGATATTAAACGGGTCTTTCTGATATTAAACGGGTCTTTCTGATATTAAACGGGTCTTTCTGATATTAAACGGGTCTTTCTGATATTAAACGGGTCTTTCTGATATTAAACGGTCTTTCTGATATTAAACGGGTCTTTCTGATATTAAACGGGTCTTTCTGATATTAAACGGGTCTTTCTGATATTAAACGGATATTAAACAGGTCTTTCTGATATTAAACGGGTCTTTCTGATATTAAACGGTCTTTCTGATATTAAACGGGTCTTTCTGATATTAAACAGGTCTTTCTGATATTAAACGGGTCTTTCTGATATTAAACGGGTCTTTCTGATATTAAACGGGTCTTTCTGATATTAAACGGGTCTTTCTGATATTAAACGGTCTTTCTGATATTAAACGGGATATTAAACTCTTCTGATATTAAACGGGTCTTTCTGATATTAAACGGGTCTTTCTGATATTAAACGGGATATTAAACGGGTCTTTCTGATATTAAACGGGTCTTTCTGATATTAAACGGGTCTTTCTGATATTAAACAGGTCTTTCTGATATTAAACGGGTCTTTCTGATATTAAACGGGTCTTTCTGATATTAAACGGGTCTTTCTGATATTAAACGGGTCTTTCTGATATTAAACGGGTCTAATTAAACAGGTCTTTCTGATATTAAACGGTCTTTCTGATATTAAACGGGTCTTTCTGATATTAAACAGGTCTTTCTGATATTAAACGGGTCTTTCTGATATTAAACAGGTTATATTAAACGGGTCTTTCTGATATTAAACGGGTCTTTCTGATATTAAACGGGTCTTTCTGATATTAAACAGGTCTTTCTGATATTAAACGGGTCTTTCTGATATTAAACGGGTCTTTCTGATATTAAACGGTCTTTCTGATATTAAACGGGTCTTTCTGATATTAAACGGGTCTTTCTGATATTAAACGGGTCTTTCTGATATTAAACGGTCTTTCTGATATTAAACGGGTCTTTCTGATATTAAACGGGTCTTTCTGATATTAAACAGGTCTTTCTGATATTAAACGGTCTTTCTGATATTAAACAGGTCTTTCTGATATTAAACAGGTCTTTCTGATATTAAACGGGTCTTTCTGATATTAAACGGGTCTGGCTGATATTAAACAGGTCTTTCTGATATTAAACGGGTCTTTCTGATATTAAACGGGTCTTTCTGATATTAATATTAAACGGTCTTTCTGATATTAAACAGGTCTTTCTGATATTAAACAGGTCTTTCTGATATTAAACGGGTCTTTCTGATATTAAACAGGTCTTTCTGATATTAAACGGGTCTTTCTGATATTAAACAGGTCTTTCTGATATTAAACAGGTCTTTCTGATATTAAACAGGTCTTTCTGATATTAAACGGGTCTTTCTGATATTAAACAGGTCTTTCTGATATTAAACGGGTCTTTCTGATATTAAACGGGTCTTTCTGATATTAAACAGGTCTGTCTGATATTAAACGGGTCTTTCTGATATTAAACAGGTCTTTCTGATATTAAACGGGTCTTTCTGATATTAAACGGTCTGTCTGATTTAAACGGGTCTTTCTGATATTAAACGGGTCTTTCTGATATTAAACGGGTCTTTCTGATATTAAACGGGTCTTTCTGATATTAAACGGGTCTGGCTGATATTAAACGGGTCTTTCTGATATTAAACGGGTCTTTCTGATATTAAACGGGTCTTTCTGATATTAAACGGGTCTTTCTGATATTAAACGGGTCTTTCTGATATTAAACGGGTCTTTCTGATATTAAACGGGTCTTTCTGATATTAAACGGGTCTTTCTGATATTAAACGGGTCTTTCTGATATTAAACGGGTCTTTCTGATATTAAACAGGTCTGTCTGATATTAAACGGGTCTTTCTGATATTAAACGGGTCTTTCTGATATTAAACGGGTCTTTCTGATATTAAACGGGTCTTTCTGATATTAAACAGGTCTTTCTGATATTAAACGGGTCTTTCTGATATTAAACGGGTCTTTCTGATATTAAACGGGTCTTTCTGATATTAAACGGGTCTTTCTGATATTAAACTTTCTGATATTAAACAGGTCTTTCTGATATTAAACGGGTCTTTCTGATATTAAACAGGTCTTTCTGATATTAAACGGGTCTTTCTGATATTAAACGGGTCTTTCTGATATTAAACGGGTCTTTCTGATATTAAACGGGTCTTTCTGATATTAAACAGGTCTTTCTGATATTAAACGGTCTTTCTGATATTAAACGGGTCTTTCTGATATTAAACAGGTCTTTCTGATATTAAACGGGTCTTTCTGATATTAAACGGGTCTTTCTGATATTAAACGGGTCTTTCTGATATTAAACGGGTCTTTCTGATATTAAACGGGTCTTTCTGATATTAAACGGGTCTTTCTGATATTAAACGTCTTTCTGATATTAAACGGGTCTTTCTGATATTAAACGGGTCTTTCTGATATTAAACGGGTCTTTCTGATATTAAACGGGTCTTTCTGATATTAAACGGGTCTTTCTGATATTAAACAGGTCTTTCTGATATTAAACAGGTCTTTCTGATATTAAACGGTCTTTCTGATATTAAACGGGTCTTTCTGATATTAAACAGGTCTTTCTGATATTAAACGGGTCTTTCTGATATTAAACGGGTCTTTCTGATATTAAACGGGTCTTTCTGATATTAAACAGGTCTTTCTGATATTAAACAGGTCTTTCTGATATTAAACGGGTCTTTCTGATATTAAACGGGTCTTTCTGATATTAAACGGGTAATTAAACAGGTCTTTCTGATATTAAACGGGTCTTTCTGATATTAAACAGGTCTTTCTGATATTAAACGGGTCTTTCTGATATTAAACAGTTCTGGTCTTTCTGATATTAAACGGGTCTTTCTGATATTAAACAGGTCTTTCTGATATTAAACGGGTCTTTCTGATATTAAACGGGTCTTTCTGATATTAAACGGGTCTTTCTGATATTAAACGGGTCTTTCTGATATTAAACAGGTCTTTCTGATATTAAACAGGTCTTTCTGATATTAAACGGGTCTTTCTGATATTAAACAGTTCTGGCTGATATTAAACGGGTCTTTCTGATATTAAACAGGTCTGGCTGATATTAAACGGGTCTTTCTGATATTAAACAGTTCTGGCTGATATTAAACGGGTCTTTCTGATATTAAACAGGTCTGGCTGATATTAAACGGGTCTTTCTGATATTAAACAGGTCTTTCTGATATTAAACAGGTCTTTCTGATATTAAACGGGTCTTTCTGATATTAAACGGGTCTTTCTGATATTAAACAGGTCTGTCTGATATTAAACGGGTCTTTCTGATATTAAACGGGTCTTTCTGATATTAAACGGGTCTTTCTGATATTAAACGGGTCTTTCTGATATTAAACGGGTCTGTCTGATATTAAACGGGTCTTTCTGATATTAAACGGGTCTTTCTGATATTAAACGGGTCTTTCTGATATTAAACAGGTCTTTCTGATATTAAACGGGTCTTTCTGATATTAAACGGGTCTTTCTGATATTAAACGGGTCTTTCTGATATTAAACGGGTCTTTCTGATATTAAACGGGTCTTTCTGATATTAAACGGGTCTTTCTGATATTAAACAGGTCTTTCTGATATTAAACGGGTCTTTCTGATATTAAACGGGTCTTTCTGATATTAAACGGGTCTTTCTGATATTAAACGGGTCTTTCTGATATTAAACAGGTCTTTCTGATATTAAACGGGTCTTTCTGATATTAAACGGGTCTTTCTGATATTAAACAGGTCTTTCTGATATTAAACGGGTCTTTCTGATATTAAACGGGTCTTTCTGATATTAAACGGGTCTTTCTGATATTAAACGGGTCTTTCTGATATTAAACGGGTCTTTCTGATATTAAACGGGTCTTTCTGATATTAAACGGGTCTTTCTGATATTAAACGGGTCTTTCTGATATTAAACGGGTCTTTCTGATATTAAACGGGTCTTTCTGATATTAAACGGGTCTTTCTGATATTAAACGGGTCTTTCTGATATTAAACGGGTCTTTCTGATATTAAACGGGTCTTTCTGATATTAAACGGTCTTTCTGATATTAAACAGGTCTTTCTGATATTAAACGGGTCTTTCTGATATTAAACGGTCTTTCTGATATTAAACGGTCTTTCTGATATTAAACGGGTCTTTCTGATATTAAACAGGTCTTTCTGATATTAAACGGGTCTTTCTGATATTAAACAGGTCTTTCTGATATTAAACGGGTCTTTCTGATATTAAACAGGTCTTTCTGATATTAAACGGGTCTTTCTGATATTAAACGGGTCTTTCTGATATTAAACGGGTCTTTCTGATATTAAACAGGTCTTTCTTATTAAACTGATATTAAACGGTCTTTCTGATATTAAACGGGTCTTTCTGATATTAAACGGGTCTTTCTGATATTAAACGGGTCTTTCTGATATTAAACGGGTCTTTCTGATATTAAACGGTCTTTCTGATATTAAACGGGTCTTTCTGATATTAAACGGTCTGGCTGATATTAAACGGGTCTTTCTGATATTAAACAGGTCTGGCTGATATTAAACGGGTCTTTCTGATATTAAACAGGTCTTTCTGATATTAAACGGGTCTTTCTGATATTAAACAGGTCTGGGTCTGATATTAAACGGGTCTTTCTGATATTAAACGGGTCTTTCTGATATTAAACGGGTCTGGCTGATATTAAACGGGTCTGGCTGATATTAAACGGGTCTGGTTGATATTAAACGGGTCTTTCTGATATTAAACGGGTCTTTCTGATATTGAACGGGTCTGGCTGATATTAAACGGGTCTTTCTGATATTAAACGGGTCTTCGGGTCTTTCTGATATTAAACGGGTCTTTCTGATATTAAACGGGTCTTTCTGATATTAAACGGGTCTTTCTGATATTAAACGGGTCTTTCTGATATTAAACGGGTCTTTCTGATATTAAACGGGTCTTTCTGATATTAAACGGGTCTTTCTGATATTAAACGGGTCTTTCTGATATTAAACGGGTCTTTCTGATATTAAACGGGTCTGTCTGATATTAAACGGGTCTTTCTGATATTAAACGGGTCTTTCTGATATTAAACGGGTCTTTCTGATATTAAACGGGTCTCTTTTCTGATATTAAACGGGTCTTTCTGATATTAAACGGGTCTTTCTGATATTAAACGGGTCTTTCTGATATTAAACGGGTCTTTCTGATATTAAACGGGTCTTTCTGATATTAAACGGGTCTTTCTGATATTAAACGGGTCTTTCTGATATTAAACGGTCTTTCTGATATTAAACGGGTCTTTCTGATATTAAACGGGTCTTTCTGATATTAAACGGGTCTTTCTGATATTAAACGGGTCTTTCTGATATTAAACAGGTCTTTCTGATATTAAACGGGTCTTTCTGATATTAAACAGGGTCTTTCTGATATTAAACGGGTCTTTCTGATATTAAACGGGTCTGGCTGATATTAAACGGGTCTTTCTGATATTAAACGGGTCTTTCTGATATTAAACGGTCTTTCTGATATTAAACGGGTCTTTCTGATATTAAACGGGTCTTTCTGATATTAAACGGGTCTTTCTGATATTAAACGGGTCTTTCTGATATTAAACAGGTCTTTCTGATATTAAACGGGTCTTTCTGATATTAAACGGGTCTTTCTGATATTAAACGGGTCTTTCTCTTTCTGATATTAAACGGGTCTTTCTGATATTAAACAGGTCTTTCTGATATTAAACAGGTCTTTCTGATATTAAACGGGTCTTTCTGATATTAAACGGGTCTTTCTGATATTAAACGGGTCTTTCTGATATTAAACAGGTCTTTCTGATATTAAACGGGTCTTTCTGATATTAAACGGTCTTTCTGATATTAAACGGGTCTTTCTGATATTAAACGGGTCTTTCTGATATTAAACGGGTCTTTCTGATATTAAACGGGTCTTTCTGATATTAAACAGGTCTTTCTGATATTAAACGGTCTTTCTGATATTAAACGGGTCTTTCTGATATTAAACGGGTCTTTCTGATATTAAACGGGTCTTTCTGATATTAAACGGGTCTTTCTGATATTAAACGGGTCTTTCTGATATTAAACGGGTCTTTCTGATATTAAACGGGTCTTTCTGATATTAAACGGGTCTTTCTCTTTCTGATATTAAACGGGTCTTTCTGATATTAAACGGGTCTTTCTGATATTAAACGGGTCTTTCTGATATTAAACGGGTCTTTCTGATATTAAACGGGTCTTTCTGATATTAAACAGGTCTTTCTGATATTAAACGGGTCTTTCTGATATTAAACAGGTCTTTCTGATATTAAACGGGTCTTTTAAACGGGTCTGATATTAAACGGGTCTTTCTGATATTAAACGGGTCTTTCTGATATTAAACTTTCTGATATTAAACGGGTCTTTCTGATATTAAACGGTCTTTCTGATATTATTAAAACGGGTCTTTCTGATATTAAACGGGTCTTTCTGATATTAAACGGGTCTTTCTGATATTAAACGGTCTGTCTGATATTAAACGGTCTGGCTGATATTAAACGGTCTTTCTGATATTAAACAGGTCTTTCTGATATTAAACAGGTCTTTCTGATATTAAACGGGTCTTTCTGATATTAAACAGGTCTTTCTGATATTAAACGGGTCTTTCTGATATTAAACGGGTCTTTCTGATATTAAACGGGTCTTTCTGATATTAAACGGGTCTTTCTGATATTAAACGGGTCTTTCTGATATTAAACGGGTCTTTCTGATATTAAACAGGTCTTTCTGATATTAAACGGGTCTTTCTGATATTAAACGGGTCTTTCTGATATTAAACAGGTCTTTCTGATATTAAACGGGTCTTTCTGATATTAAACGGGTCTTTCTGATATTAAACGGGTCTTTCTGATATTAAACGGGTCTTTCTGATATTAAACGGGTCTTTCTGATATTAAACGGGTCTTTCTGATATTAAACAGGTCTTTCTGATATTAAACGGGTCTTTCTGATATTAAACGGGTCTTTCTGATATTAAACGGGTCTTTCTGATATTAAACGGGTCTTTCTGATATTAAACGGGTCTTTCTGATATTAAACGGGTCTTTCTGATATTAAACAGGTCTTTCTGATATTAAACGGGATATTAAACAGGTCTTTCTGATATTAAACGGGTCTTTCTGATATTAAACGGGTCTTTCTGATATTAAACGGGTCTTTCTGATATTAAACAGGTCTTTCTGATATTAAACAGGTCTTTCTGATATTAAACGGGTCTTTCTGATATTAAACAGGTCTTTCTGATATTAAACAGGTCTTTCTGATATTAAACGGGTCTTTCTGATATTAAACGGGTCTTTCTGATATTAAACAGGTCTTTCTGATATTAAACGGGTCTTTCTGATATTAAACGGGTCTTTCTGATATTAAACGGGTCTTTCTGATATTAAACGGGTCTTTCTGATATTAAACAGGTCTTTCTGATATTAAACAGGTCTTTCTGATATTAAACGGGTCTTTCTGATATTAAACAGGTCTTTCTGATATTAAACGGGTCTTTCTGATATTAAACAGGTCTTTCTGATATTAAACGGGTCTTTCTGATATTAAACAGGTCTTTCTGATATTAAACGGGTCTTTCTGATATTAAACAGGTCTTTCTGATATTAAACAGGTCTTTCTGATATTAAACAGGTCTTTCTGATATTAAACAGGTCTGTCTGATATTAAACGGGTCTTTCTGATATTAAACAGGTCTGGCTGATATTAAACGGTCTTTCTGATATTAAACGGGTCTTTCTGATATTAAACGGGTCTTTCTGATATTAAACGGGTCTTTCTGATATTAAACAGTTCTGGCTGATATTAAACGGGTCTTTCTGATATTAAACAGGTCTGGCTGATATTAAACGGGTCTTTCTGATATTAAACAGTCTTTCTGGCTGATATTAAACGGTCTTTCTGATATTAAACAGGTCTGGCTGATATTAAACGGGTCTTTCTGATATTAAACAGGTCTGGCTGATATTAAACGGGTCTTTCTGATATTAAACAGGTCTGGCTGATATTAAACGGGTCTTTCTGATATTAAACGGGTCTTTCTGATATTAAACAGGTCTTTCTGATATTAAACGGGTCTTTCTGATATTAAACGGTCTTTCTGATATTAAACGGGTCTTTCTGATATTAAACGGTCTTTCTGATATTAAACGGGTCTTTCTGATATTAAACGGGTCTTTCTGATATTAAACAGGTCTTTCTGATATTAAACGGTCTTTCTGATATTAAACGGGTCTTTCTGATATTAAACAGGTCTTTCTGATATTAAACGGGTCTTTCTGATATTAAACGGGTCTTTCTGATATTAAACGGGTCTTTCTGATATTAAACAGGTCTTTCTGATATTAAACGGGTCTTTCTGATATTAAACGGGTCTTTCTGATATTAAACGGGTCTTTCTGATATTAAACAGGTCTCTTCTGATATTAAACGGGTCTTTCTGATATTAAACAGGTCTTTCTGATATTAAACGGGTCTTTCTGATATTAAACAGGTCTTTCTGATATTAAACGGGTCTTTCTGATATTAAACAGGTCTTTCTGATATTAAACGGGTCTTTCTGATATTAAACAGGTCTGGCTGATATTAAACGGGTCTTTCTGATATTAAACAGGTCTTTCTGATATTAAACGGGTCTTTCTGATATTAAACAGGTCTTTCTGATATTAAACGGGTCTTTCTGATATTAAACGGGTCTTTCTGATATTAAACGGGTCTTTCTGATATTAAACGGGTCTGTCTGATATTAAACGGGTCTTTCTGATATTAAACGGGTCTGGCTGATATTAAACGGGTCTTTCTGATATTAAACGGGTCTTTCTGATATTAAACGGGTCTTTCTGATATTAAACGGGTCTTTCTGATATTAAACGGGTCTTTCTGATATTAAACGGGTCTTTCTGATATTAAACGGGTCTGGCTGATATTAAACGGGTCTTTCTGATATTAAACGGGTCTTTCTGATATTAAACGGGTCTTTCTGATATTAAACGGGTCTTTCTGATATTAAACGGGTCTTTCTGATATTAAACGGTCTTTCTGATATTAAACAGGTCTTTCTGATATTAAACGGGTCTTTCTGATATTAAACGGGTCTTTCTGATATTAAACGGTCTTTCTGATATTAAACAGGTTCTGATATTAAACGGGTCTTTCTGATATTAAACGGGTCTCTTTCTGATATTAAACGGGTCTTTCTGATATTAAACGGTCTTTCTGATATTAAACAGGTCTTTCTGATATTAAACGGGTCTTTCTGATATTAAACAGGTCTTTCTGATATTAAACTCTTTCTGATATTAAACGGGTCTTTCTGATATTAAACGGGTCTTTCTGATATTAAACGGGTCTTTCTGATATTAAACGGGTCTTTTCTGATATTAAACAGGTCTTTCTGATATTAAACGGGTCTTTCTGATATTAAACGGGTCTTTCTGATATTAAACAGGTCTTTCTGATATTAAACGGGTCTTTCTGATATTAAACGGGTCTTTCTGATATTAAACGGGTCTTTCTGATATTAAACGGGTCTTTCTGATATTAAACGGGTCTTTCTGATATTAAACGGGTCTTTCTGATATTAAACGGGTCTTTCTGATATTAAACGGGTCTTTCTGATATTAAACGGTCTTTCTGATATTAAACGGGTCTTTCTGATATTAAACGGGTCTTTCTGATATTAAACGGGTCTTTCTGATATTAAACGGGTCTTTCTGATATTAAACGGGTCTTTCTGATATTAAACGGTCTTTCTGATATTAAACGGGTCTTTCTGATATTAAACAGGTCTTTCTGATATTAAACGGGTCTTTCTGATATTAAACGGGTCTTTCTGATATTAAACGGGTCTTTCTGATATTAAACGGGTCTTTCTGATATTAAACAGGTCTTTCTGATATTAAACGGGTCTTTCTGATATTAAACGGGTCTTTCTGATTTAAACGGGTCTTTCTGATATTAAACAGGTCTTTCTGATATTAAACAGGTCTTTCTGATATTAAACGGGTCTTTCTGATATTAAACAGGTCTTTCTGATATTAAACAGGTCTTTCTGATATTAAACAGGTCTTTCTGATATTAAACGGGTCTTTCTGATATTAAACAGGTCTGGCTGATATTAAACGGGTCTTTCTGATATTAAACAGGTCTTTCTGATATTAAACGGGTCTTTCTGATATTAAACAGGTCTGGCTGATATTAAACGGGTCTTTCTGATATTAAACAGGTCTGGCTGATATTAAACGGGTCTTTCTGATATTAAACAGGTCTGGCTGATATTAAACGGGTCTTTCTGATATTAAACAGGTCTGGCTGATATTAAACGGGTCTTTCTGATATTAAACAGGTCTGGCTGATATTAAACGGGTCTTTCTGATATTAAACGGGTCTTTCTGATATTAAACGGGTCTTTCTGATATTAAACGGGTCTGGCTGATATTAAACGGGTCTGGCTGATATTAAACGGGTCTTTCTGATATTAAACGGGTCTTTCTGATATTAAACGGGTCTTTCTGATATTAAACGGGTCTTTCTGATATTAAACGGGTCTTTCTGATATTAAACGGGTCTTTCTGATATTAAACGGGTCTTTCTGATATTAAACGGGTCTTTCTGATATTAAACGGGTCTTTCTGATATTAAACGGGTCTTTCTGATATTAAACAGGTCTTTCTGATATTAAACGGGTCTTTCTGATATTAAACGGGTCTTTCTGATATTAAACGGGTCTTTCTGATATTAAACGGGTCTTTCTGATATTAAACGGGTCTGGCTGATATTAAACGGGTCTTTAAACGGTCTGATATTAAACGGGTCTTTCTGATATTAAACGGTCTTTCTGATATTAAACGGTCTTTCTGATATTAAACGGGTCTTTCTGATATTAAACGGGTCTTTCTGATATTAAACGGGTCTTTCTGATATTAAACGGGTCTTTCTGATATTAAACGGGTCTTTCTGATATTAAACGGGTCTTTCTGATATTAAACGGGTCTTTCTGATATTAAACAGGTCTTTCTGATATTAAACGGGTCTTTCTGATATTAAACGGGTCTTTCTGATATTAAACGGGTCTTTCTGATATTAAACGGTCTTTCTGATATTAAACGGTCTTTCTGATATTAAACGGGTCTTTCTGATATTAAACGGGTCTTTCTGATATTAAACGGGTCTTTCTGATATTAAACGGGTCTTTCTGATATTAAACGGGTCTTTCTGATATTAAACGGGTCTTTCTGATATTAAACGGGTCTTTCTGATATTAAACGGGTCTTTCTGATATTAAACGGGTCTTTCTGATATTAAACAGGTCTTTCTGATATTAAACGGGTCTGGCTGATATTAAACGGGTCTGTCTGATATTAAACGGGTCTTTCTGATATTAAACAGGTCTTTCTGATATTGAACGGGTCTGGCTGATATTAAACAGGTCTGGCTGATATTAAACGGGTCTTTCTGATATTGAACGGGTCTGTCTGATATTAAACGGGTCTTTCTGATATTAAACGGGTCTTTCTGATATTAAACAGGTCTTTCTGATATTAAACGGTCTTTCTGATATTAAACGGGTCTTTCTGATATTAAACGGGTCTTTCTGATATTAAACAGGTCTTTCTGATATTAAACAGTTCTGGCTGATATTAAACAGGTCTTTCTGATATTAAACGGGTCTTTCTGATATTAAACGGGTCTTTCTGATATTAAACGGTCTTTCTGATATTAAACGGGTCTTTCTGATATTAAACAGGTCTTTTAAACTGATATTAAACGGTCTTTCTGATATTAAACGGTCTTTCTGATATTAAACAGGTCTTTCTGATATTAAACGGTCTTTCTGATATTAAACGGGTCTTTCTGATATTAAACGGGTCTTTCTGATATTAAACGGTCTTTCTGATATTAAACAGGTCTTTCTGATATTAAACGGGTCTTTCTGATATTAAACGGGTCTTTCTGATATTAAACAGGTCTGTCTGATATTAAACTCTTTCTGATATTAAACAGGTCTTTCTGATATTAAACGGGTCTTTCTGATATTAAACGGGTCTTTCTGATATTAAACGGTCTTTCTGATATTAAACGGGTCTTTCTGATATTAAACGGTCTTTCTGATATTAAACGGGTCTTTCTGATATTAAACGGGTCTTTCTGATATTAAACGGGTCTTTCTGATATTAAACGGGTCTTTCTGATATTAAACGGGTCTTTCTGATATTAAACGGGTCTTTCTGATATTAAACGGGTCTTTCTGATATTAAACGGGTCTTTCTGATATTAAACGGGTCTTTCTGATATTAAACGGGTCTTTCTGATATTAAACGGGTCTTTCTGATATTAAACGGGTCTTTCTGATATTAAACGGGTCTTTCTGATATTAAACGGGTCTTTCTGATATTAAACGGGTCTTTCTGATATTAAACGGGTCTTTCTGATATTAAACGGGTCTTTCTGATATTAAACGGGTCTTTCTGATATTAAACGGGTCTTTCTGATATTAAACAGGTCTGTCTGATATTAAACGGGTCTTTCTGATATTAAACAGGTCTTTCTGATATTAAACGGGTCTTTCTGATATTAAACGGGTCTTTCTGATATTAAACAGGTCTTTCTGATATTAAACAGGTCTTTCTGATATTAAACAGGTCTTTCTGATATTAAACGGGTCTTTCTGATATTAAACAGGTCTTTCTGATATTAAACGGGTCTTTCTGATATTAAACAGGTCTTTCTGATATTAAACGGGTCTTTCTGATATTAAACAGGTCTTTCTGATATTAAACGGGTCTTTCTGATATTAAACGGGTCTTTCTGATATTAAACGGGTCTTTCTGATATTAAACGGGTCTTTCTGATATTAAACGGGTCTTTCTGATATTAAACGGGTCTTTCTGATATTAAACGGGTCTTTCTGATATTAAACGGGTCTTTCTGATATTAAACGGGTCTGGCTGATATTAAACGGGTCTGGCTGATATTAAACGGGTCTGGCTGATATTAAACGGGTCTTTCTGATATTAAACGGGTCTTTCTGATATTGAACGGGTCTGTCTGATATTAAACGGGTCTTTCTGATATTAAACGGGTTTCTGATATTAAACGGTCTTATTAATCGGGTCTTTCTGATATTAAACGGGTCTTTCTGATATTAAACGGGTCTTTCTGATATTAAACGGGTCTTTCTGATATTAAACGGGTCTTTCTGATATTAAACGGGTCTTTCTGATATTAAACGGGTCTTTCTGATATTAAACGGTCTTTCTGATATTAAACGGGTCTTTCTGATATTAAACGGGTCTTTCTGATATTAAACGGGTCTTTCTGATATTAAACAGGGTCTTTCTGATATTAAACGGGTCTTTCTGATATTAAACGGGTCTTTCTGATATTAAACGGGTCTTTCTGATATTAAACGGGTCTTTCTGATATTAAACGGGTCTTTCTGATATTAAACGGTCTTTCTGATATTAAACGGGTCTTTCTGATATTAAACGGGTCTTTCTGATATTAAACGGGTCTTTCTGATATTAAACGGGTCTGGCTGATATTAAACGGGTCTTTCTGATATTAAACGGGTCTTTATTAAACAGGTCTTTCTGATATTAAACGGGTCTTTCTGATATTAAACGGTCTTTCTGATATTAAACGGGTCTTTCTGATATTAAACGGGTCTTTCTGATATTAAACGGGTCTTTCTGATATTAAACAGGTCTTTCTGATATTAAACGGGTCTTTCTGATATTAAACGGTCTTTCTGATATTAAACGGGTCTTTCTGATATTAAACGGGTCTTTCTGATATTAAACGGGTCTTTCTGATATTAAACGTCTTCTTTCTGATATTAAACGATATTAAACGGGTCTTTCTGATATTAAACGGGTCTTTCTGATATTAAACGGGTCTTTCTGATATTAAACGGGTCTTTCTGATATTAAACGGGTCTTTCTGATATTAAACGGGTCTTTCTGATATTAAACGGTCTTTCTGATATTAAACGGGTCTTTCTGATATTAAACGGGTCTTTCTGATATTAAACAGGTCTTTCTGATATTAAACGGGTCTTTCTGATATTAAACGGTCTTTCTGATATTAAACAGGTCTGTCTGATATTAAACGGGTCTTTCTGATATTAAACGGGTCTTTCTGATATTAAACAGGTCTTTCTGATATTAAACAGGTCTTTCTGATATTAAACAGGTCTTTCTGATATTAAACGGGTCTTTCTGATATTAAACAGGTCTGTCTGATATTAAACAGGTCTTTCTGATATTAAACGGGTCTTTCTGATATTAAACGGGTCTTTCTGATATTAAATGGGTCTGGCTGATATTAAACGGGTCTTTCTGATATTAAACGGGTCTTTCTGATATTAAACGGTCTTTCTGATATTAAACGGGTCTTTCTGATATTAAACGGGTCTTTCTGATATTAAACGGGTCTTTCTGATATTAAACGGGTCTTTCTGATATTAAACGGGTCTTTCTGATATTAAACGGGTCTTTCTGATATTAAACGGGTCTTTCTGATATTAAACGGGTCTGGCTGATATTAAACGGGTCTTTCTGATATTAAACGGTCTTTCTGATATTAAACGGGTCTTTCTGATATTAAACGGTCTTTCTGATATTAAACGGGTCTTTCTGATATTAAACGGGTCTTTTTGATATTAAACGGGTCTTTCTGATATTAAACGTGTCTTTCTGATATTAAACGGGTCTTTCTGATATTAAACAGGTCTGTCTGATATTAACCGGGTCTTTCTGATATTAAACAGGTCTTTCTGATATTAAACGGGTCTTTCTGATATTAAACGGGTCTTTCTGATATTAAACGGGTCTTTCTGATATTAAACGGGTCTGGCTGATATTAAACGGGTCTTTCTGATATTAAACGGTCTTTCTGATATTAAACGGTCTTTCTGATATTAAACAGGTCTTTCTGATATTAAACGGGTCTTTCTGATATTAAACGGGTCTTTCTGATATTAAACGGTCTTTCTGATATTAAACGGGTCTTTCTGATATTAAACGGGTCTTTCTGATATTAAACAGGTCTGTCTTAAACAGGTCTCTGATATTAAACGGGTCTTTCTGATATTAAACAGGTCTTTCTGATATTAAACGGGTCTTTCTGATATTAAACGGGTCTTTCTGATATTAAACAGGTCTTTCTGATATTAAACAGGTCTTTCTGATATTAAACAGGTCTTTCTGATATTAAACGGGTCTTTCTGATATTAAACGGTCTTTCTGATATTAAACAGGTCTTTCTGATATTAAACAGGTCTTTCTGATATTAAACGGGTCTTTCTGATATTAAACAGGTCTTTCTGATATTAAACGGGTCTTTCTGATATTAAACGGTCTTTCTGATATTAAACGGGTCTTTCTGATATTAAACGGGTCTTTCTGATATTAAACGGGTCTTTCTGATATTAAACGGGTCTTTCTGATATTAAACGGGTCTTTCTGATATTAAACGGGTCTGGCTGATATTAAACGGTCTGGCTGATATTAAACGGGTCTGGCTGATATTAAACGGGTCTTTCTGATATTAAACGGTCTTTCTGATATTAATATTAAACGGGTCTTTCTGATATTAAACGGTCTTGGTCTTTCTGATATTAAACGGGTCTTTCTGATATTAAACGGGTCTTTCTGATATTAAACGGGTCTTTCTGATATTAAACGGGTCTTTCTGATATTAAACGGGTCTTTCTGATATTAAACGGGTCTTTCTGATATTAAACGGGTCTGGCTGATATTAAACGGGTCTGGCTGATATTAAACGGGTCTTTCTGATATTAAACGGGTCTTTCTGATATTAAACGGGTCTTTCTGATATTAAACGGGTCTTTCTGATATTAAACGGGTCTTTCTGATATTAAACGGGTCTTTCTGATATTAAACGGGTCTTTCTGATATTAAACGGGTCTTTCTGATATTAAACGGGTCTTTCTGATATTAAACGGGTCTTTCTGATATTAAACGGGTCTTTCTGATATTAAACGGGTCTGGCTGATATTAAACGGGTCTTTCTGATATTAAACGGGTCTTTCTGATATTAAACGGGTCTTTCTGATATTAAACAGGTCTTTCTGATATTAAACAGGTCTTTCTGATATTAAACGGGTCTTTCTGATATTAAACGGGTCTTTCTGATATTAAACAGGTCTTTCTGATATTAAACGGGTCTTTCTGATATTAAACGGGTCTTTCTGATATTAAACAGGTCTGTCTGATATTAAACGGGTCTTTCTGATATTAAACGGGTCTTTCTGATATTAAACGGGTCTTTCTGATATTAAACGGGTCTTTCTGATATTAAACGGGTCTTTCTGATATTAAACGGGTCTTTCTGATATTAAACGGGTCTGGCTGATATTAAACGGGTCTTTCTGATATTAAACGGTCTTTCTGATATTAAACGGGTCTTTCTGATATTAAACGGGTCTTTCTGATATTAAACGGGTCTGGCTGATATTAAACGGGTCTTTCTGATATTAAACGGGTCTTTCTGATATTAAACGGGTCTTTCTGATATTAAACAGGTCTTTCTGATATTAAACGGGTCTTTCTGATATTAAACGGGTCTTTCTGATATTAAACAGGTCTTTCTGATATTAAACAGGTCTTTCTGATATTAAACGGGTCTTTCTGATATTAAACGGGTCTTTCTGATATTAAACAGGTCTGTCTGATATTAAACGGGTCTTTCTGATATTAAACGGGTCTTTCTGATATTAAACAGGTCTGTCTGATATTAAACGGGTCTTTCTGATATTAAACGGGTCTTTCTGATATTAAACAGGTCTTTCTGATATTAAACAGGTCTTTCTGATATTAAACAGGTCTTTCTGATATTAAACGGGTCTTTCTGATATTAAACAGGTCTTTCTGATATTAAACGGGTCTTTCTGATATTAAACGGGTCTTTCTGAATTAAATGGGTCTGGCTGATATTAAACGGGTCTGTCTGATATTAAACGGGTCTTTCTGATATTAAACGGGTCTGGCTGATATTAAATATTAAACGGGTCTGGCTGATATTAAACAGGTCTTCTGATATTAAACGGGTCTTTCTGATATTAAACGGGTCTTTCTGATATTAAACAGGTCTGTCTGATATTAAACAGGTCTTTCTGATATTAAACGGGTCTTTCTGATATTAAACGGTCTTTCTGATATTAAACGGGTCTTTCTGATATTAAATGGGTCTGGCTGATATTAAACGGGTCTGTCTGATATTAAACGGGTCTTTCTGATATTAAACGGGTCTGGCTGATATTAAACGGGTCTTTCTGATATTAAACGGGTCTGGCTGATATTAAACGGGTCTGTCTGATATTAAACGGGTCTGGCTGATATTAAACGGGTCTGTCTGATATTAAACGGGTCTGGCTGATATTAAACGGGTCTGTCTGATATTAAACAGGTCTTTCTGATATTAAACAGGTCTTTCTGATATTAAACGGGTCTGGCTGATATTAAACGGGTCTTTCTGATATGAAAAAGGTCTTTCTGATATTAAACGGGTCTGGCTGATATTAAACAGGTCTGTCTGATATTAAACGGATCTTTCTGATATTAAACGGGTCTTTCTGATATTAAACGGGTCTGGCTGATATTAAACGGGTCTTTCTGATATTAAACGGGTCTGGCTGATATTAAACGGGTCTTTCTGATATTAAACGGGTCTTTCTGATACTAAATGAGTCTGGCTGATATTAAACGGGTCTGGCTGATATTAAACGGGTCTGGCTGATATTAAACAGGTCTGGCTGATGTTAAACAGGTCTGGCTGATATTAAACGGGTCTGGCTGATATTAAACGGGTCTGGCTGATATTAAACGGGTCTGGCTGATGTTAAACGGGTCTGGCTGATATTAAACGGGTCTGGCTGATATTAAACGGGTCTGGCTGATATTAAACGGGTCTGGCTGATATTAAATGGGTCTTTTTGATATTAAATGGGTCTGGCTGATATTAAATGGGTCTTGTTGATATTAAACGGGTCTGGCTGATATTAAACGGGTCTGGCTGATATGAAACAGGTCTGGCTGATATTAAACAGGTCTGGCTGATGTTAAACAGGTCTGTCTGATATTAAACGGGTCTGGCTGATATTAAACGGGTCTGTCTAATATTAAACAGGTCTGGCTGATATTAAATGGGTCTTTTTGATATTAAATGGGTCTTGCTGATATTAAATGGGTCTTGCTGATATTAAACGGGTCTTTCTGATATTAAATGGGTCTTGCTGATATTAAATGGGTCTTGCTGATATTAAATGGGTCTTGCTGATATTAAACGGGTCTTGCTGATATTAAATGGGTCTTGCTGATATTAAACGGGTCTGTCTGATATTAAACAGGTATTTCTGATATTAAACGGGTCTTTCTGATATTAAACGGGTCTGGCTGATATTAAACGGGTCTTTCTGATATGAAAAAGGTCTTTCTGATATTAAACGGGTCTGGCTGATATTAAACAGGTCTGTCTGATATTAAACGGATCTTTCTGATATTAAACGGGTCTTTCTGATATTAAACGGTCTGGCTGATATTAAACGGTCTTTCTGATATTAAACGGGTCTGTCTGATATTAAACGGGTCTTTCTGATATTAAACGGGTCTTTCTGATATTAAATGAGTCTGGCTGATATTAAACGTGTCTGGCTGATATTAAACGGGTCTGGCTGATATTAAACAGGTCTGGCTGATGTTAAACAGGTCTGGCTGATATTAAACGGGTCTGGCTGATATTAAACGGGTCTGGCTGATATTAAACGGGTCTGGCTGATGTTAAACGGGTCTGGCTGATATTAAACGGGTCTGGCTGATATTAAACGGGTCTGGCTGATATTAAACGGGTCTGGCTGATATTAAATGGGTCTTTTTGATATTAAATGGGTCTGGCTGATATTAAATGGGTCTTTTTGATATTAAACGGGTCTGGCTGATATTAAACGGGTCTGGCTGATATGAAACAGGTCTGGCTGATATTAAACAGGTCTGGCTGATGTTAAACAGGTCTGTCTGATATTAAACGGGTCTGGCTGATATTAAACGGGTCTGTCTAATATTAAACAGGTCTGGCTGATATTAAATGGGTCTTTTTGATATTAAATGGGTCTTGCTGATATTAAATGGGTCTTGCTGATATTAAATGGGTATTTTTGATATTAAACGGGTCTGGCTGATATTAAACGAGTTTGTCTGATATTAAACGGGTCTAGCTGATATTAAACAGGTCTGGCTGATATTAAACAGGCCTGGCTGATATTAAACGGGTCTTTCTGATATTAAACGGGTCTTTCTGATATTAAACGGGTCTTTCTGATATTAAATGGGTCTGGCTGATATTAAATGGGTCTGGCTGATATTAAACAGGTCTGGCTGATGTTAAACAGGTCTGGCTGATATTAAACGGGTCTGGCTGATATTAAACGGGTCTGGCTGATATTAAACGGGTCTGGCTGATATTAAACAGGTCTGGCTGATGTTAAACGTGTCTGGCTGATATTAAATGTGTCTGGCTGATATTAAACAGTTCTGGCTGATGTTAAACGGGTCTGGCTGATATTAAACGGGTCTGGCTGATATTAAATGGGTCTGGCTGATATTAAACGGGTCTGGCTGATATTAAACAGGTCTGGCTGATGTTAAACGTGTCTGGCTGATATTAAACGTGTCTGGCTGATATTAAACGGGTCTTTCTGATATTAAACGGGTCTTTCTGATATTAAACGGGTCTGGCTGATATTAAACGGGTCTGTCTGATATTAAACGGGTCTTTCTGATATTAAACGGGTCTGTCTAATATTAAACGGCTCTTTCTGATATTAAACGGGTCTGTCTGATATTAAACGGGTCTTTCTGATATTAAACGGGTCTTTTTGATATTAAACGGGTCTTTCTGATATTAAACGGGTCTGGCTGATATTAAACGGGTCTGTCTGATATTAAACGGGTCTGTCTGATATTAAACGGGTCTTTCTGATATTAAACGGGTCTTTCTGATATTAAATGAGTCTGGCTGATATTAAACGGGTCTGGCAGATATTAAACAGCTCTGGCTGATGTTAAACAGGTCTGGCTGATATTAAACGGGTCTGGCTGATATTAAACGGGTCTGGCTGATATTAAACGGGTCTGGCTGATATTAAACAGGTCTGGCTGATGTTAAACGGGTCTGGCTGATATTAAACAGGTCTGGCTGATGTTAAACAGGTCTGGCTGATATTAAACGGGTCTGGCTGATATTAAACGGGTCTGGCTGATATTAAACGGGTCTTTCTGATATTAAACGGGTCTGGCTGATATTAAAAGGGTTTGTCTGATATTAAACGGGTCTGGCTGATATTAAACGGGTCTGGCTGATATTAAACAGGTCTGGCTGATATTAAACAGGTCTGTCTGATATTAAACGGGTCTGGCTGATATTAAACAGGTCTGGCTGATATTAAACGGGTCTTTCTGATATTAAACGGGTCTGGCTGATATTAAACAGGTCTGGCTGATATTAAACAGGTCTGGCTGATATTAAACGGGTCTTTCTGATATTAAACGGGTCTGTCTGATATTAACCGGGTCTGGCTGATATTAAACGGGTCTGGCTGATATTAAACAGGTCTGTCTGATATTAAATGGGTCTGGCTGATATTAAACAGGTCTTTCTGATATTAAACAGGTCTGGCTGATATTAAACAGGTCTTTCTGATATTAAACAGCTCTTTCTGATATTAAACGGGTCTTTCTGATATTAAACAGGTCTGTCTGATATTAAATGGGTCTGGCTGATATTAAACAGGTCTTTCTGATATTAAACAGGTCTGGCTGATATTAAACAGGTCTGTCTGATATTAAACAGGTCTTTCTGATATTAAACAGCTCTTTCTGATATTAAACGGGTCTTTCTGATATTAAACAGGTCTGTCTGATATTAAACGGGTCTGGCTGATATTAAACAGGTCTTTCTGATATTAAACAGGTCTGGCTGATATTAAACGGGTCTGTCTGATATTAAACGGGTCTGGCTGATATTAAACAGGTCTGGCTGATATTAAACAGGTCTGGCTGATGTTAAACGGGTCTGGCTGATATTAAACAGGTCTGGCTGAAGTTAAACAGGTCTGGCTGATATTAAACGGGTCTGTCTGATATTAAACAGGTCTGGCTGATATTAAACAGGTCTGGCTGATATTAAACAGGTCTGGCTGATATTAAACAGGTCTGGCTGATATTAAACGGGTCTGTCTGATATTAAACGGGTCTGGCTGATATTAAACAGGTCTGGCTGATATTAAACAGGTCTGGCTGATGTTAAACAGGTCTGTCTGATATTAAACGGGTCTGGCTGATATTAAACGGGTCTTTCTGATATTAAACAGGTCTTTCTGATATTAAACGGGTCTTTCTGATATTAAACGGGTCTTTCTGATATTAAACAGGTCTTTCTGATATTAAATGGGTCTGGCTGATATTAAACGGGTCTGGTTGATATTAAACAGGTCTGGCTGATGTTAAACAGGTCTGGCTGATATTAAACAGGTCTGGCTGATATTAAACGGGTCTGGCTGATATTAAACAGGTCTGGCTGATGTTAAACAGGTCTGTCTGATATTAAACGGGTCTGGCTGATATTAACAGGTCTTTCTGATATTAAACGGGTCTTTCTGATATTAAACGGGTCTGTCTGATATTAAACGGGTCTGTCTAATATTAAACTTGTCTGGCTGATATTATGCTGGTCTGTCTGATATTAAACGGGTCTGTCTGATATTAAACGGATCTGTCTAATATTAAACAGGTCTGGCTGATATTAAACGGGTCTGTCTGATATTAAAAGGCTCTGTCTAATATTAAATGGGTCTGGCTGATATTATGCAGGTCTGTCTGATATTAAATGGGTCTGGCTGATATTATGCAGGTCTGTCTGATATTAAATGGGTCTTTTGATATTAAACGGGTCTGGCAGATATTAAACAGCTCTGGCTGATGTTAAACAGGTCTGGCTGATATTAAACGGGTCTGGCTGATATTAAACGGGTCTGTCTGATATGAAACGGGTCTGTCTAATATTAAACAGGTCTGGCTGATATTATGCAGGTCTGTCTGATATTAAACGGGTCTGTCTGATATTAAACGGGTCTGTCTAATATTAAACAGGTCTGGCTGATATTAAACGGGTCTGTCTGATATTAAAAGGGTCTGTCTAATATTAAATGGGTCTGGCTGATATTATGCAGGTCTGTCTGATATTAAATAGGTCTGGCTGATATTATGCAGGTCTGTCTGATATTAAACGAGTCTGGCTGATATTAAACGGGTCTGGCTGATATTAAACAGGTCTGGCTGATGTTAAACGGGTCTGGCTGATATTAAACGGGTCTGGTTGATATTAAACAGGTCTGGCTGATGTTAAACAGGTCTGGCTGATATTAAATGGGTCTGGCTGATATTAAATGGGTCTGGCTGATATTAAACGGGTCTGGCTTATATAAAACGGGTCTGTCTGATATTAAACGGGTCTGTCTAATATTAAATGGGTCTGGCTTATATTATGCAGGTCTGTCTGATATTAAATGGGTCTGTCTGATATTAAATGGGTCTTTTTGATATTAAATGGGTCTGTCTGATATTAAATGTCACATAGCCTACTCTACTGTAAATGTATTGGATTGAATCAACTGAGACTGCAGCAAGTGAGGTCTCAAATCAAATATACGAGTAACCTTGTTGAAATGTACACTCGCGTTCAAAAGTTTGGGGTCGCTTAGAAATGTCCTTGTTTTATGAAAGAAAAGCACATTTTTTGTCCATTAAAATAACATCAAATTGATCAGAAATACAGAGTAGACATTGTTAATGTTGTAAATGACTATTGTAGCTGGAAACTGCCGATGTTTTAATGGAATATCTAGATAGCTGTACAGAGACCCATTATCAGCAACCATCACTCCTGTGTTCCAATGGCACGTTGTGTTAGTTAATCCAAGTTTATAATTTTAAAAGGCTAATGATCATTAGAAAACCCTTTTGCAATTATGTTAGCACAGCTGACAACTGTTGTCCTGATTAAAGAAGCACTAAAACTGGCCTTCGTTAGACTCGTTGAGTATCTGGAACATCAGCATTTGTGGGTTCAATTACAGGCTCAAAATGGCCAGAAACAAATACCTTTCTTCTGAAACTTGTCAGTCTATTCTTGTGCTCAGAAATGAAGGCTATTCCATACGAGAAATTGCCATGAAACTGAAGATCTCGTACAATGCTGTGTACTATTCCCTTCACAGAACGGCGCAAACTAGCTAAATTAGCTAACACAACGTGCCATTGGAACACAGGAGTGATGATTGCTGATAATGGGCCTGTCACGCCCTTTCATGAGCATTTTTTATTCTCTATTTTCTGTTAGGTCGAGGTGTGACTAGGGGGGTGTTCCTATCTAGGTTGTTTCGGTCTATGTTCGTCTGGTATGGTTCCAAGTCAGAGGCAGCTGTTTATCGTTGTCTTTGATTGGGGATCATATTTAGGCAGCCATTTCCACACTGTATTTTGTGGGATCTTGTTTTTGTGTAAGTGCCTTTGAGCACTCCAGAACGTCACGTTTAGGTTATTGTTTTTGTGTGTTTCATTAAATAAATATGTGGAACCCAGTTTATGATGATCGTGACAGAAGATCCCACCACAACAGGACCAAGCAGCATGCCCAGGAGGAGAGGGTATCCTGGACTTGGGAGGAGATTTTGGATGGGAAGGGATCCTGGACTTGGGAGGAAATCCTGGCAGGACAGGATCGCTTTCCGTGGCGGCAGACGTAAGGAGAGAAGGGAGGACAGCGACGACGTCGGGATTCGCGCCCAATAGAATGCCCAAAAGACAGCCCATATTTTTTGGGGGGGGAACACGGGGTGGTCGGCGGAGCCGGGGAGTGAACCAGAGCCCATCTGGGAGAGGATGGAGAAATTGGAGGAGAGTGAACAGAGGGAGTCAGCTCCCCGTACTTGTCCTGAGGAGCGTGCGATCAGTCTGAGGAAATCTGTGCTGGCTCCACGCACCAGGTCTCCAGTGCGCCTCCACATCCCAGTACGTCCTGTGTCAGCTCCCCGCACTCACCGTGCGGCGTGTGTCATCGTTCCGGTACAATTTGTGCCGGATCTACGCACCAGGTCTCCTGTGCGCCTCCCCAGCCCAGTTACGTCCTGTGCTAGCACCCCGCACTCACCGTGCGGAGGTTGTCCTCTGTTCGGTACCAGTTGTGCCGGCTCCATGCACCAGGTCTCCAGTACGTCTCCCCAGTCCGGTACCTCATGTGCCTGCTCCCCACACTCTCCCTGAAGTGCGTGTCACCAGTCCGGTGCCACCTGTGCCGGCTCCACTCACCAGGCTTCCGGCGATGTTCCCCAGTCCAGACCTTCCGACGACAGTCCACAGTCCGGAACCTCCTGCGATGGTCCACAGTCAGGAACTTCCTACGACGGTCCACAGTCCGGAACCTCCTGCGACGGTCCATGGTCCAGAACCTCCAGCTCCAGGGCAGGAGCCTCCCTCTGCGCCAGTGCCCAGTCCAGACACAGTGTCCAGTCCCGCTCCATGGTAGGAGCCTTCCTCTGCACCGATGTCCAGTCCAGGCACGGCGTCCAATCTCACTCCAAGGCCGGAGCCTTCCTTTGTGCCGGAGCCTTCCTTTTTGGTACTGTCATGCCCTAACCATATAGAGCCTTTTTTATTCTCTATTTTGGTTAGGTCGGGGTGTGACTTGGGGGGGGGGGTGTTCCTATCTAGGTTGTTTAGTTCTATGTTGGCTTGGTATGGTTCCCAATCAGAGGCAGCTGTTTATCGTTGTCTCTGATTGGGGATCATATTTAGGCAGCCATTTCCCCACTGTGTTTTGTGGGATCTTGTTTTTGTGTAGTTGCCTGTGAGCACTCCAGAACGTCACGTTTCGGTTATCCTTTGTTGTTTTTGTGTGTTTCATTAAATAAATATGTGGAACCCAGATCACGCTGCGCTTTGGTCCGAGAATGCTTGCAACGATCGTGTATACCTATGTAGATATTCCATATATATTCCATAAATCTGACGTTTCCAGCTACAATAGTCATTTACAGCATTAACAATGTCTACACTGTATTTCTGATTAGTGAACGAGTGCACACTTCAGGAGGAAGAAGAGATTATTGGGACGCAACCAAAGGGATTTCCAACTGACCAACCAGACATGAGGAAAAGACAAGTATCATGAGTGTGAATCATCCCCACACACTAGGATAATGCTGAGTTGATTGTGCTGTGATGAACAACATCATCCTGGGTTGTGTTCATTGCGGCACAAAAAAATCCAATAAATAAATAAAATGAAAACAAGCATTTCTCATTCGACAAGCCCAGCTAAAACTTCTGTGTTTCAGCCGGTTTCTTCCGTTTCGTGCTTAATGAACACAACCCAGGTTACTCTGAAACAGAAGGGGCATTTACTATGTACAACACCTCTGTCTCGAAAAAAAAAAACCTTTGGGTTCCAGCCCATCCATAGTGATAAGCCTTCCAGGAGCTAGTTAGGCCTCTATTCCTTGGTCCACGGCTTGGCTTGGCTGACGTCAAGTACCCAATCACTGAAGCAGCAGCAGGCTGGTTTCCAGGGAGAACAAACCACTTGACCGTTCTAAAAATATCCTCCTTCAGCGCAGCCCCTTTCATATGGGTTGTCGTGGAACCTGTGCACCTCTCAGTCTTTATTAACGCATCCGCATCAAGGCATCCATTCAATATCAAATCAAACCACATGTTGTTTTTCACGTGCCGAATACAGCTGGTGTAGACTTTACTGTGAAATGCTTACGAGTCCTTCTCAACAATGCAGATTTTCAAAATAATAATTCAAATTAAATAATAGCACAACAAATAAAATAAAATATACAAGAATGGAGCTATATACAGGAAGTACCAGTACCAGATCAATGTGGAGCTATATACAGGAAGTACCAGTACCAGATCAATGTGGAGCTATATACAGGAAGTACCAGTACCAGATCAATGTGGAGCTATATACAGGAAGTACCAGTACCAGATCAATGTGGAGCTATATACAGGGAGTACCAGTACCAGATCAATGTGGAGCTATATACAGGGAGTACCAGTACCAGATCAATGTGGAACTATATACAGGGAGTACCAGTACCAGATCAATGTGGAGCTATATACAGGGAGTACCAGTACCAGATCACTGTGGAGCTATATACAGGGAGTACCAGTACCAGATCAATGTGGAGCTATATACAGGGAGTACCAGTACCAGATCAATGTGGAGCTATATACAGGGAGTACCAGTACCAGATCAATGTGGAGCTATATACAAGGAGTACCAGTACCAGATCAATGTGGAACTATATACAGGGAGTACCAGTACCAGATCAATGTGGAACTATATACAGGGAGTACCAGTACCAGATCAATGTGGAACTATATACAGGGAGAACCAGTACCAGATCAATGTGGAGCTATATACAGGGAGTAACAGTACCAGATCAATGTGGAGCTATATACAGGGAGTACCAGTACCAGATCAATGTGGAGCTATATACAGGGAGTACCAGTACCAGATCACTGTGGAGCTATATACAGGGAGTACCAGTACCAGATCAATGTGGAGCTATATACAGGAAGTACCAGTACCAGATCAATGTGGAGCTATATACAGGGAGTACCAGTACCAGATCAATGTGGAGCTATATACAGGGAGTACCAGTACCAGATCAATGTGGAGCTATATACAGGGAGAACCAGTACCAGATCAATGTGGAGCTATATACAGGGAATACCAGTACCAGATCAATGTGGAACTATATACAGGGAGTACCAGTACCAGATCAATGTGGAGCTATATACAGGAAGTACCAGTACCAGATCAATGTGGAGCTATATACAGGAAGTACCAGTACCAGATCAATGTGGAGCTATATACAGGAAGTACCAGTACCAGATCAATGTGGAGCTATATACAGGAAGTACCAGTACCAGATCAATGTGGAGCTATATACAGGGAGTACCAGTACCAGATCAATGTGGAGCTATATACAGGGAGTACCAGTACCAGATCAATGTGGAACTATATACAGGGAGTACCAAACTTTTGAAAGGTAGGATATATATGATAGATATTTGTCAAATATTTATATGGCCATTGGAAATGATGCAGACAATTACATTGATGGAAGCCAGATTTTATCTGCAATATTGAACCTGATCTACTCCCAATTTGTATTATATTTTTTATTTTAAAAATTAACACACTAAATGTGATCAATTAAACACATGTCTATTTAGACTGTAGTCTGACTCGACCATGTGATGTAGGCTATCAGTCCCAGGATGGCTAAAGAGACCCAGATAAGAAGCTATACCAGGCTGTTCTAAGACTGAGAATCAGGACGCCCCTCCACAGCCCCACACACAAACACATTTTGAAAGGGATGCTAGTGAGAGTCTGATCCATTTGTGTCCTCATAAGTCTTTGAGGGAAAGCCATCTTTAAACCTTTTCATACAGTGTTAAATCGTAAGGACACTCAGAACACAGAACTGCAGCTAGGTTCCTCAGGGTGTGTCCCAATAATACAGGGTTTATATACAAATGTAAGCAATATTTGAAGTAATTATGTTTTAGTCAAATATTATATCTGTTTGGGCTTCTTGCAGTCAATTTGCAGTCTACAAATGATTTGTAATTATGTTCTGGCCCCCCGACCGTCCGCTCAAGAAGAAATCAGTCCTCGGTTTAATCTAGTTGATGATCCCTGCAATAATATCTCCTTTCTCCCGAAGTTTGCACTTATTTACTTGTTCCCCACAAATCCAAAAGCATTGGAAACACACACCTGTTTAGGTAAGGTGCTGGCTAGGCGAAATTCCACCGTATTAATTATACCAGCAATTTTCTTTCAAATCAGTGAAGGGACATGAACAGCTGCACACTTTGGGAGAAAGGAGCGATAATTGGGACTCGCTCCTTGTTATAATGAGAATGGCCCCTCACACTTCATTAGGCAGCCTCTACTGTAATGAGGTGGTCTGAAACAAAGTATCCAATATATGCGTCCTCCTTCCTATTCCCCAAGAGATCTGTGTGATTTTAATACCAGCTCAGTTTATTGGCATGCTGAGTCATGGGATGTGTCCCAAACGGCACCTCATTCCATATGTAGTGCACTATTTTTGACCAGGGCCCATAGGGATCTGGTCAAAAGTAGTGCACTTTATAGGGAATATGGTGCCATTTGGACGAGGACCATGGTTATTCCGCTTCAGAGGCTCTGGGTACAATCTTTTGCTCCAATCTCAACTAGCTCTCATTTGAGGCAGAGTATTTCTGTGAAACTCTATGGGTTCATCTTCTACTGTTTGAAGTTGAACCAATGCTCTGTAGACTACTGCTCGTGAGCTAATTAATCAAATTAAATCAAATGTTATTTGTCACATGCGCTGAATATTAACAGGTTTAGACATTCCGGTGAAATTCTTACTTACAAGCCCTTAACCAACAAAGCAGTTTTGAGAAAATAGAGATAAGAAAATATTTACTAAATAAACCAAAGGAAAAAAATAGATAAAGTGATACAAGTTGGGCTACTGTATATTTCTGACTAGTGTCTTTTCATTACAAACAGGGAAGCAGTAGTGAAATAGGCTGCACATGTAGTATAACTGCAGTAGAATCAAGGCAGAGATAACGCAATCAAGATAAACCAGGATAGACTAAGCTAATTCAAATGATCCCCATGTCATTATCATCCGAAAACCCAAACCATCAACTGATACCCCCTGTATATAGTCTCGCTATTGTTATTTTATTGCTGCTCTTTAATAAAACATTTTATTTAGATTTTTTTAGGGGTATTTTTCTAAAAACTGCATTATTGGTTAAGGGCTTGTAAGTAAGCATTTTACTGTAAGTTCTACCCCTGTTGTATTCGACACATGTGACAAATACAATTTCATTTGATTTGATTTGACACAAACTATTCCAAATGAATGTGAGCCAATCTCTGTTGAACTGTCCTCTCTGGCCTCAGGGGACCCCAGGCATCTTTATTCATAACATTTGGTCCCAAGATCCTGGAATTGCATGTCACCATGTCTGTGCAACCTATCAAATAAATTAACCTACATTAGAATCTATGGTGTGGCCGGAGGTCAATCCTAGGGAACCAAAAGCAGGAGTATATTCATTAACGCACACCGTAGAAAAATGTTTTGCAACTGAAACAAGGTTTTCTTATTGGACAAATTCAGTTAATGCCTCCCCTTTTCGTCCTGTTTGCTTCCGTTTGGTTCCTAGAGTAAATAAACCCCTGTTGTTCTTTCACTGAACACATACTGTACTGTATAAAGCAGGGTTGGGGTCAATTCAGAATTTCAGAATGTAATTCAATTCAAACAATGAATCTAATACATTATCAGAAACATATTTTTCTGATATTAAAAAAAACATGAAGAGGATTATGAATTATTATAGACAACCCACAACATAATCTTAGAATATTTCCAGACCACTGTAATGATTGAAAATTGTTTCAGGAGAATGAGTTTTAAAAATGAACTACATAGTAGTGTTAACCATACAGGATGGTCGAATAAACATGATCACGGTGATGTGTAGAGTAAACAAGCCATTTGAGTTGCATTGGATTCAATTCTACTTCCTTTCATTCAAATTCAATTCAAATTCTATGGCCAATTTTAAGTCAATTCGAGAAATTCAAGAATTGAATTGGAATTAAAGAGCAATTTCTCAACTCGATTTAGAATTGACTCTAACCCTGGTATAAAGCTCCAGAGTCTCAGGTGATCGATTATGCAAACAGATGCTAAGAGAAACACTACAAACAGATCATTACAGCAAGCCAAAGTTACTGATCTGTCCCTCACACCATCTTATCAAGCAGATTATTCCTGGCTGACACAAAGATTTGGCACACTAGAGAGAAACAGTAACGGAGCCTTTTAGTAGGCAATCAAATCAAATGTATATATATAGCCCTTCGTACATCAGTTGATATCTCAAAGTGTTGTACAGAAACCCAGCCTAAAACCCCAAACAGCAAGCAATGCAGATGTAGAAGCACCAGCATTGATTCGGTGGACAAAGCCTATAGGGAAATAATAGTTTTTTGTAGGGTTTTTTGGATAACTGCTGAAAATAAGGTCTGTGGTAAATACAGGTTTAGGAGATCTTATGCGTTTTGTTTTATGACATAATCTTCATCAGCTAACGTCACCGTTTTTTATGTAATAAAAATTCATAAAGGTCATGTTAACTGGCCGATATTATCCGAGAACAAAACATATAAGATATCCTAAACCTGTGTTAACCTTGGACCTTGTTTTCTGCATTTTTCCCAAACCCCTAATCTCCCCCCATTTATTTTCCCCATAGGGATTTCTGAACAATCCAGAGGTAACTAATTTGCGGGTTTTAGGACGACAAGCTGGCGAGTTCTATTAGCCTAGTTCAGTGGTGGCTGGGGTTGGGAAGGGAGTGGGAGTGGGAGGTTGGGGTGGAACCTCACTTCTTTTTTTTCTTCTTTTTCTTTTTTCTCTCTTTGCATATTAAATGTATAGTTAGTTTTCGGATCTGTGAAGGAAATGTGCAATTCACACTCCGACCTGTTAACGGCAGCAATACACGACAAAGCATATAGTCTGCCGGAAAACTACACAAATAAGAATGAGGTCAGCGGTAACTGAGAGCACAGAGTAGGAAGCGAATGTTGCGTAAGTTATGTACCAGAGGCACGTCATGTAATTTATTAATTTGAGCTATCAAGATAAAGATATTTTGGGATTTTCGTTCGTGCATAATTTCGGGTAACACTCTCGTAGCTTCATGGTAATTCATTAAACCTTTGAGGTATTTCTATGAGCGTGAATGTTTAATGAATAGCTTCATGTCACCTCAACGCTGACATTCATAATTATCGTACTATTGACATGTAGCCCTTACGTTAGACAGTGCATGAAGCCATTTATACTTTTCTACACAGTTGATTTGCTAGACATTTCAGGAGGTGGATAATAACATTCGATATGGGCTCTGTCAAAGTCACGGCGTGCTGCAGGCAGCTATTTTTGCCCCATGCAAGAGCACTTGCTTTAACTACTAAGATGGCTAGTTCTGGGAACATCATATGCTCCCTCCGAAGAAATCTCAGCTCCTCTTCGAGATTGCGGTCCAGCATGCCAGCTTGGGTGATTGACGAGTATGGCAACAATGGGGTACTGCGGTTCACTGAAGATGCCACAGCTCCCAGTGTCAACTCAGCAAGTGAGGTCTTAATCCAGGTCCACGCTGCAAGCCTCAACCCTCTCGACATATCCATGAGGAGTAAGTATCCATAAGTCTATAATGTCAATATGCTCATTGTCATATCTCCTTTCAGTCAGTTGCATTAGCTGTCATGGGAATAATTTTGCATCTATATCACAATTGTTTTACTAATCTGTCTGTTTATATTTCTCAGGAGGGTATGGGTCAAATCTTCTGAAGCTGAGACGGGACCCGGTGTCTTTGGGTCAGAACGGCACCGAGTTTCCCATCATACTGGGTCGGGATGTCTCTGGCGTGGTGTTGGATTGTGGGTCGGGAGTGACCCATTTCAAACCAGGAGATGAGGTATGTAGTTGAGCAGCTCTGATGTGGCCTTGTAACAGTCATTAGGTCTGACCGTAGCAAAACGTTTTGCAACGGAAAATGAAAATGGACATTTGTTATTGAACAATTCCAAGTTGTCTCTCCAGTTTTTACTCGGGTTCCTTAATTTGGTGTTTACTGAACACAACCATGAGTCGGGATGGCATGCACAGTGCCTTCTTGTGACATTCAAGAGAACAGCCGTTTTGCTGATAGAATGAAAATGCACCTGGCCATACTTTTTACCTGGTAAATTATTTGCATTGTTGGCAGGAATGAAACAGGTGTTGTTTTTTGTTCCACACTTGTCACACTCATTATCTGATACCTTGTTTATCAAGTAGGATTACAGAGGTACCCTTAGAATGTATTTTTCCATCCCTAGTGGTTGTGGCTTGGCTGGCCCCCTCAGCAGGGCCCTGTCTGCAGGTGGTGTGCAGAAACTCGTCTCGTCCACACGTTCCAACTCTCTGGTGGTTGCCTGTCTGCTTATTGTAACAAGTTTGATTTTGTCTTTAGAGGACTTCGGCGTTGTTTTGTGTTTTTCCGTATGCATTACGATGTTATTGTAAATAATATATAATAATAATAATATATGCCATTTAGCTGAATAACTGTCATGTGTGCATACATTCTAATATCGAACCCACTACCCTGGCGTTGCTCTACCAACTGAGCCACAGAAGGACCATATAACTGATGTGTTGAAAATATAAAATGTTTGAAATAATATATATATTATTTTGTGTGTGTTTTGTGTGTCTTCACAGGTGTGGGCGGCCATCCCTCCATGGAAGCAGGGCAGCCTAGCAGAGATGGTGAATCTGACAGAGTATGAGGTAACTCTACTATGACTGTGTATGCTACGTGTACATTTTATTAATGCAATGACATAGGGTGGTTCTCAGCTAGTAGAGCATGTCCCCTCCGACGCCAGGATAGTGGGTTTGATTCCCGGGACCTACCGTCCATAAAATGTATGTATGTATGTTTGGATAAAAGCGTCTGCTAAATGGCATGTATTGTTATTATGAATTGTTTTCCAAACAGGTTTTCATTCATTGTGTTATCCCATTATACATGTAGAAACTGAATTGTTTCATGAAAATCTAGCTTAGTCTTTGTAAGACAGACCACCCTCTTGGTGTTCAGTCGTCTGCTGAATAGAAAAGAACATGGGCTTCTTTCAGATTGTAATGGCTCTGTTATAGAGGAGAATATTAGCTTATTTTAATGGCTCTGTTATAGAGGAGAATATTAGCTTATTTTAATGGCTCTGTTATAGAGGAGAATATTAGCTTATTTTAATGGCTCTGTTATAGAGGAGAATATTAGCTTATTTTAATGGCTCTGTTATAGAGGAGAATATTAGCTTATTTTAATGGCTCTGTTATAGAGGAGAATATTAGCTTATTTTAATGGCTCTGTTATAGAGGAGAATATTAGCTTATTTTAATGGCTCTGTTATAGAGGAGAATATTAGCTTATTGTAATGGCTCTGTTATAGAGGAGAATATTAGCTTATTGTAATGGCTCTGTTATAGAGGAGAATATTAGCTTATTTGAATGGCTCTGTTTTCAAACAAATGGAAGTACCAGGGGGCATTGCTTTCTATGAACCCTTGCTTCAACTGAGAAAACGTGGAAAACAAACTTGGATGAGGTGGAAGTCTATTATTATGTCATCATATTGCAACGAAGTGTGCATAATTAATTAAGACTCACAGTACAACTGGTTCCATGAGCCAGTGAAAGCAGCAATTAGGCTAGCCAGACAAACTGAGTTGTGGGGTGCATAATTTGTTTGGCACTTATCAGCATGCTATCCTGGTGTCCTGCTGTCCTGTCCTGCTGTCCTGTCCTGCTCTCTGTTGTCCTGCTGTCCTGTCCTGTTGTCCTGTTGTCCTGCTGTCCTGTTGTCCTGTCCTGTTGTCCTGTCCTGTTGTCCTGTTGTCCTGTAGTCCTGTCCTGTTGTCCTGTCCTGCTGTCCTGTCCTGTTGTCCTGCTGTCCTGTTGTCCTGCTGTCCTGTCCTGTTGTCCTGTCCTGTTGTCCTGTTGTCCTGTTGTCCTGTCCTGTTGTCCTGTCCTGTTGTTCTGTTGTCCTGTCCTGCTGTCCTGTCCTGTCCTGCTGTCCTGTCCTGCTGTCCTGTCCTGCTGTCCTGTCCTGTTGTCCTGTCCTGCTGTCCTGTCCTGTTGTCCTGTCCTGTTGTCTTGTCCTGTCCTGTTGTCCTACTGTCCTGTCCTGTTGTCTTGTCCTGTTGTCCTACTGTCCTGTCCTGTTGTCCTGTCCTGCTGTCCTGTCCTGTTGTCCTGTCCTGTCCTGCTGTCCTGCTGTCCTGTCCTGTTGTCCTGTCCTGCTGTCCTGTCCTGCTGTCCTGTCCTGTTGTCCTGTCCTGTTGTCCTGTCCTGTTGTCCTGTCCTCCTGTCCTGTCCTCCTGTCCTGCTGTCCTGTCCTGCTGTCCTGTCCTGCTGTCCTGTCCTGCTGTCCTGTCCTGCTGTCCTGTCCTGCTGTCCTGTCCTGTTGTCCTGTCCTGTTGTCCTGTCCTTGCAGCAACTCCAGTCGTTCTGCTTTCCCATCGTTGCCTGAAACAAAAGAAATGGTAAAGGTGGGGAGGAGGAACAGTTAAGCACGGACAGATGTGTGTGTGAGAGTTTGTGCCTACTGTATGTCCTTCTAGTAGTTACCCTGTGTGTGTGTCCTTGTATGAATGAAAAATGGTATTTGTGTGCCCTCCCACCTCAGGTCTCCCACAAACCAAGGTCGCTGAGTCACAGGGAGGCGGCGTCCATCCCCTACGTGGCTGCCACGGCCCTGTCTGCCCTGGTCAACGCGGGCGGCCTGTGCAGAAACAACTGCACTAACAAACGGCAAGTACACACACATCCATACGTGACCAAATTTCTCCCTCTCCCAGACATCGCTCCTGCTCTGTGACAGTAGGTCCCCACTCTGTTTCTCCCTCTCCCAGACATCGCTCCTGCTCTGTGACAGTAGGTCCCCACCCTGTTTCTCCCTCTCCCAGACATCGCTCCTGCTCTGTGACAGTAGGTCCCCACTCTGTTTCTCCCTCTCCCCTCTCCCAGACATCGCTCCTGCTCTGTGACAGTAGGTCCCCACTCTGTTTCTCCCTCTCCCAGACATCGCTCCTGCTCTGTGACAGTAGGTCCCCACTCTGTTTCTCCCTCTCCCAGACATCGCTCCTGCTCTGTGACAGTCCCCACCCTGTTTCTCCCTCTCCCAGACATCCTCCTGCTCTGTGACAGTAGGTCCCCACTCTGTTTCTCCCTCTCCCAGACATCCTCCTGCTCTGTGACAGCCCCACTCTGTTTCTCCTCTCCCAGACATCGCTCCTGACAGTAGGTCCCCACTCTGTTTCTCCCTCTCCCAGACATCGCTCCTGCTCTGTGACAGTAGGTCCCCACTCTGTTTCTCCTCTCCCAGACATCGCTCCTGCTCTGTGACAGTAGGTCCCCACTCTGTTTCTCCCTCTCCCAGACATCGCTCCTGCTCTGTGACAGTAGGTCCCCACTCTGTTTCTCCCTCTCCCAGACATCGCTCCTGCTCTGTGACAGTAGGTCCCCACTCTGTTTCTCCCTCTCCCAGACATCGCTCCTGCTCTGTGACAGTAGGTCCCCACCCTGTTTCTCCCTCTCCCAGACATCGCTCTCTGCTCCCCACTGTGACAGTAGGTCCCCACTCTGTTTCTCCCTCTCCCAGACATCGCTCCTGCTCTGTGACAGTAGGTCCCCACTCTGTTTCTCCCTCTCCCAGACATCGCTCCTGCTCTGTGACAGTAGGTCCCCACTCTGTTTCTCCCTCTCCCAGTCCCCTCCTGCTCTGTGACAGTAGGTCCCCACTCTGTTTCTCCCTCTCCCAGACATCGCTCCTGCTCTGTGACAGTAGGTCCCCACCCTGTTTCTCCCTCTCCCAGACATCGCTCCTGCTCTGTGACAGTAGGTCCCCACTCTGTTTCTCCCTCTCCCAGACATCGCTCCTGCTCTGTGACAGTAGGTCCCCACCCTGTTTCTCCCTCTCCCAGACATCGCTCCTGCTCTGTGACAGTAGGTCCCCACTCTGTTTCTCCCTCTCCCAGACATCCCCACCCTGCTCCTGCTCTGTGACAGTAGGTCCCCACCCTGTTTCTCCCTCTCCCAGACATCGCTCCTGCTCTGTGACAGTAGGTCCCCACCCTGTTTCTCCCTCTCCCAGACATCGCTCCTGCTCTGTGACAGTAGGTCCCCACCCTGTTTCTCCCTCTCCCAGACATCGCTCCTGCTCTGTGACAGTAGGTCCCCACCCTGTTTCTCCCTCTCCCAGACATCGCTCCTGCTCTGTGACAGTAGGTCCCCACTCTGTTTCTCCCTCTCCCAGACATCGCTCCTGCTCTGTGACAGTAGGTCCCCACTCTGTTTCTCCCTCTCCCAGACATCGCTCCTGCTCTGTGACAGTAGGTCCCCACTCTGTTTCTCCCTCTCCCAGACATCGCTCCTGCTCTGTGACAGTAGGTCCCCACTCTGTTTCTCCCTCTCCCAGACATCGCTCCTGCTCTGTGACAGTAGGTCCCCACTCTGTTTCTCCCTCTCCCAGACATCGCTCCTGCTCTGTGACAGTAGGTCCCCACCCTGTTTCTCCCTCTCCCAGACATCGCTCCTGCTCTGTGACAGTAGGTCCCCACCCTGTTTCTCCCTCTCCCAGACATCGCTCCTGCTCTGTGACAGTAGGTCCCCACTCTGTTTCTCCCTCTCCCAGACATCGCTCCTGCTCTGTGACAGTAGGTCCCCACCCTGTTTCTCCCTCTCCCAGACATCGCTCCTGCTCTGTGACAGTAGGTCCCCACCCTGTTTCTCCCTCTCCCAGACATCGCTCCTGCTCTGTGACAGTAGGTCCCCACTCTGTCCCTCCCTCTCCCAGACATCGCTCCTGCTCTGTGACAGTAGGTCCCCACTGTTTCTCCCTCTCCCAGACATCGGCTCCTGCTCTGTGACAGTAGGTCCCCACTCCTCCTCTCCCAGACATCGCTCCTGCTCTGTGACAGTAGGTCCCCACTCTGTTTCTCCCTCTCCCAGACATCGCTCCTGCTCTGTGACAGTAGGTCCCCACCCTGTTTCTCCCTCTCCCAGACATCGCTCCTGCTCTGTGACAGTAGGTCCCCACCCTGTTTCTCCCTCTCCCAGACATCGCTCCTGCTCTGTGACAGTAGGTCCCCACCCTGTTTCTCCCTCTCCCAGACATCGCTCCTGCTCTGTGACAGTAGGTCCCCACTCTGTTTCTCCCTCCCAGACATCACTCCTGCTCTGTGACAGAGGTCCCCACTCTGTTTCTCCTGCATATTCTCTCTTTGAATCCTGTCTGACAGTAGGTCCCCACCTGTTTCTCCCTCCCTCTCCCAGAGGTCCCCACCTCTGCTCCTCCCAGCTCTGTGACAGTAGGTCCCCACACCTCTGTTTCTCCCTCTCCCAGACATCGCTCCTGCTCTGTGACAGTAGGTCCCCATCCCCTCTCCCAGACATCTGCTCTGTGACTCCCCACTCTGTTTCTCCCTCCCAGACATCGCTCCTGCTGCTGGAAAAGTGTGTTTATTAATTGGAATAATGTAACTGTGACAGTAGGTCCCCACTCTGTTCTCCCTCTCCCCAGACATCGCTCCTGCTCTGTGACAGTAGGTCCCCACTCTGTTTCTCCCTCTCCCAGACATCGCTCCTGCTCTGTGACAGTAGGTCCCCACTCTGTTTCTCCCTCTCCCAGACATCCTGCTCCTGCTGTGGCTGACAGAAGGTCCCCACTCTGTTTCTCCCTCTCCCAGACATCGCTCCTGCTCTGTGACAGTAGGTCCCCACCCTGTTTCTCCCTCTCCCAGACATCACTCCTGCTCTGTGACAGTAGGTCCCCACCCTGTTTCTCCCTCTCCCAGACATCGCTCCTGCTCTGTGACAGTAGGTCCCCACCCTGTTCTGCTTTTGCCACAAACCCTAGACCAACACTTTGCACTTCTGAAGCAGCGTTCTAACCAATCACTAACCAAAAACCATGGTCCTGGTTTGAGCAAGAGTAGCTTTACTTTAAGTGTCACGCAGGATGACATCACTGCTGCATGATGCTCACTCTGGCGCTCGGCTAAGCAGCCAGCGATACTATGTCTGATATATGTGCTACACTGAACATAGATGGATCATATTCTCTCTTTGAATCCTGACCTCCATGTCTGATCTCTCTCTCTCACCTTCCCATTTACCCTGTCTCTCTCTCAGTCAAAAGTCAGCCCTCTGCCCCCCTCTGAGATAGGCTCTCAGAGTTCTTATCACTGGAGCCTCAGGTGGTGTTGGAACGTTCTCCATCCAGGTAAGGACCTTTCAGATATGACCAGCAGCTCATAGCACCAACACTAAAGACTCACCTCACACCAGCACCTTGTGCAATCATAAAGAGTATACACACATCAACACACAACCACACAGAGAGGTGTCTCGCTCACTAAGTGTCTGTTTCCTGTGTAGCTGCTGAAGGCCTGGGGCGCCCACGTGACAGTGACCTGCTCCCACAATGCCGAGGGACTGGTGAGGGGTCTGGGGGCGGATGATGTGGTGGACTACACGGCGGGAGACGTGGCCACGGAGCTGGGACTGCTGGAAAAGTGTGTTTTATTAGTTGGAATAATGTAACCGTGTGTGTATCAAGGAATGTTTAAAACACTTTTTACAACCCTGTGATGTGTCAACTGAGACAGGGCCACAACACTAGAAGATACTGAGTGCCTCAAAGAGATCATGTATCGTAAATAAACCCTATTTTATCCATTGAGATTCTCCTCTAGTTTTGATCTGTTAACATATTTCTGAGACATGGGAGTAGCTAGCTGCCAAGGTCCAATCTAATGACATACAGTCACGTTCCCACTCGAATACCACTTTCCCCACCAACTCTCTCCCTGGCCAACGTCATAAACAACATTACCCACCCACGCAGCTGAGCAAGGTTGATTTGGCATACCTGCTCACTGATTCACTTCCTGGTTTCCATGGCAATGTGGCTCAAGGACTAGAATGGGAGACTAAATGCTCTCCATTGGGGGAGGGTTGGGTGGCTGATAACCTTGTCTCAGTGGTCCTGAGTGAAGACACACTTCAATCCCTTAGGCTTGGCTAGACATCTCAGTTTATCGTCAGGTTGACTTCTATATTTGTCTATTGAATAGCATGAAGGTATAGTACTTAAAACCATCTTGAGTGTTGTGTTGTTGTGGATCGGATTCTCTCTCTTCCTCTCTCTTACCATGTTTACACTAGTGAATCAAGCAGAACTCTACTGCGCTGAGCTGGTTACACATCCTCCATCTTAGTTGGAACCGTGCTGGACTCAACAAAGTAAAAGAAAGTACCCGAGTCAATACAGAGTCTCAGGATAGTGTGTTAGACTTTTTCATTATAACCACTCTCTCCTTGTGTTCCCCCTCAGGTTCGATGTGATCCTGGACAATGTGGGTGGGGACTCGGAGCAGTGGGCCCTGGGCCTGCTAAAGTCCTGGTCAGGGGCCAAATACGTGACCCTGGTCACCCCCTTCCTGCTTAACATGGACTCCATGGGCTTGCTGGAGGGAGCCGTCCACTCAGGACTCAACCTGCACCAGAAGGCCATCACGGTAAGCCGGCAGTGTGAACATTGCATACGTGTCACGGATGAGGTCTGAACTCCGGTCTTACGCTCGGGAAACAAACGTCTTAACCATTACACCAAGTCGCTGGTAGGGCTTGAGTCTGATTCACCTCTACATACGCAAAACTAACTCAAATATCAATGCACTCTCATGTAAAAGTTTAAAAAGCCTTTATTGTAACTTGACAAAACCAACCGACCCCGCCCCTCTGTCAGGGTGGGGGTTACAGGGGTGGGCGTTTCACACTGCTGAGCTGCGCTGGCCAGGTTACACATCAAACATAGTTGCTAGAACCATGCTGGAAAGGACAATGTAAAAAATAAATCTGTGCCAATGCTTTACAATGGTGCCAAAAATAGATACGTGAAACCCCTTAGTTTGGCCAGGGTGGGGCAGTTGGCATCATGTGACTTATTCAACCATGGCCTGTATGACTTATATTTTTGTTTCTATGAGAATTTGTCTGCTTGTTCTCATGTTGTCTTTTTGGTCTTGTTCGCTCCTTCTGTGCTGTGCACCTTCCCATTTACACCAGAGATCTGTATATACAGTGGGGCAAAAAAGTATTTAGTCAGCCACCAATTGTGTAAGTTCTCCCACTTAACAAGATGAGATAGGCCTGGTAACGATTGGAGGACAGAGGAGCCTCTTAAAGAAGAAGTTACAGGTCTGTGAGAGCCAGAAATCTTGCTTGTTTGTAGGTGACCAAATACTTATTTTCAAATTTAATTTGCAAATTAATTCATTAAAATCCTACAATGTGATTTTCTCGATTTTTTTATTTTTATTTCATTTTTTATTTTATTTCTAATTTGGTCTGTCATAGTTGAAGTGTACTTATGATGAAAATTACAGGCCTCTCATCTTTTTAAGTGGGAGAACTTGCACAATTGGTGGCTGACTAAATACTTTTTTGCCCCACTGTAATGACCTAGATGCTCATGTCTCCGCCCTAACAACGAGAGTCGTTGTCCCCCTTGTCCCAAGGCAGACAAAGCTTAAGTTCATAAAACCGCATTGGGCTTATTTTGGACAGATTTTGGCTCTCTGTGATTGTGTGTGTGTGTCTCTCTCTGTGATTGTGGCACCTCTCTGTGAGTGTGTGTGTGTCTCTGTGTGTGTGTGTGTGTGTCTCTGCCTCTTTCTCCCAAGCCCTACTCACACACAACAAATGAGTGTGTGTGTATCTCTCTGCGAATGTGTGTGTCTCTCTCTGTGAGTGTGTGTGTGTGTCTCTCTCTGTGAGTGTGTGTGTCTCTCTCTCTGTGAAGTGTGTGTGTCTCTCTGTGAGTGTGTGTGTGTGTATCTCTCTGTGAGTGTGTATCTCTCTGTGAGTGTGTATCTCTCTGTGAGTGTGTGTCTCTCTGTGAGTGTGTCTCTCTGTGTGTGTGTCTCGCTGTGTGTTTCTCTCTGTGAATGTGTGTGTCTCTGTGAATGTGTGTGTCTCTCTGTGAATGTGTGTGTCTCTCTGTGAATGTGTGTCTCTGTGAGTGTGTCTCTCTCTGTGAGTGTGTCTCTCTCTGTGAGTGTGTCTCTCTCTGTGAGTGTGTCTCTCTCTGTGAGTGTGTGTGTCTCTCTGTGAGTGAGTGTGTCTCTGTGTGTGTGTCTCTGTGTGTGTCTGTGTGTGTGTGTGTCTCTCTGTGAGTGTGTGTGTCTCTCTGTGTGTGTGTCTCTCTCTGTGAGTGTGTGTGTCTCTGTTCTGTGTGTGAGTGTGTCTCTCTCTGTGAGTGAGTGTGTCTCTCTCTGTGAGTGTGTGTGTCTCTCTGTGAGTGTGTGTGTGTGTCTCTCTCTGTGAGTGAGTGTGTGTGTCTCTCTCTGTGAGTGAGTGTGTGTGTCTCTCTCTGTGAGTGTGTGTGTGTGTCTCTCTCTGTGAGTGTGTGTGTGTGTCTCTCTCTGTGAGTGTGTGTGTGTGAGTGTGTGTGTGTGTCTCTCTCTCTGTGAGTGTGTGTGTGTGTGTGTGTGTGTGTGTCTCTCTCTCTGTGAGTGTGTGTGTGTGTGTGTGTCTCTCTGTGAGTGTGTGAGTGTGTGTGTCTCTCTGTGAGTGTGTGTGTCTCTCTGTGAGTGTGTGTGTCTCTCTCTCTGTGTGTGTGTCTGTCTCTGTGTCTCTGTGAGTGTGTGTGTGTGTGTCTGTGTGTGTGTGTGTGTGTGTGTGTGTGTGTGTGTGTGTGTGTGTGTGTGTGTGTGTGTGTGTGTGTGTGTGTGTGTGTGTCTCTCTCTCTGTGAGTGTGTGTCTCTGTGAGTGTGTGTAATTGGTCAGCTGCTAGATTAAGTTCAAGGTCCAGACACGTTAAGAGAAGAGATGAAGAGATGTTAGAACGAGGAGCTCCACCCTCTCTCTCTCTTTGTGGGCAAGTCTATGGGCCGAATGTCCCCTTCCGAAATTCGAAAGATATGAAATCGTGATTGGTTCAAATAAGCTTAAGCACGGGAACTATTGCTGTTTGTTGGCTGTCAGTGCCCATAGTATAAAGACTGATCTATGGCACCATTCATGTTTAAGTAGTCTGCCCACGACAGATTACTGCTTTGGGGACTTTGCTATGTAGTCCTCCCGAACAGCACAAGCCTGGTAGGCAAGGACAATGACTCTGGCAGTGAGTTATAATAGTCACAAGACTGTCTGTCTGTGAGTTACACACACCGGGGTGGGGGGCTGCTGAAACGGTAGTTTTTAGGCAGTCAAATCCCTAAATGCCTGTATGTGTATGTTTGTGTGTGTATGTTTCCTGCCAAGCCTCTGGCTCAGGGCCCTATTGTCTGGGTGAGCAGCTGGCTGGCCATATCGGGCGACTGCGGGGCTAAAGCATGAGTCACACTGGACAGACAGACAGACAGACTAGGGCTGGAGCTGGACACAGTACCTGAGAGAGCACAGCCAAATGGGGACCTCTAGTGGGCCAACATAGCCTTACTAGTCAGGCACACAAGTGGCACTTTCATAGCCTGTTCTGAGATCTGTTTGTGCCATCATCATGTCATATCCTTGTCATGACAATGACTTGACATGTTTGTCATGACAACAATGACTTGACATGTTTGGCATAACAAGGTGTTGACATAATAATGCAGACCTGGGACCAGGCGAGCACATTCATTATTTCTGGAGACACATAGTGTAATGCCACCATGTGTTAAGGGACCAGGCTACCACATTCATTATTTCTGGAGACACATAGTGTAATGCCACCATGTGTTAAGGGACCAGGCTACCACATTCATTATTTCTGGAGACACATAGTGTAAACCCACCATGTGTTAAGGGACCAGGCGAGCACATTCACGTATTTCTGGAGACACATAGTGTAATGCCACCATGTGTTAAGGGACCAGGCGAGCACATTCACGTATTTCTGGAGACACATAGTGTAATGCCACCATGTGTTAAGGGACCAGGCTACCACATTCATTATTTCTGGAGACACATAGTGTAAACCCACCATGTGTTAAGGGACCAGGCTACCACATTCATTATTTCTGGAGACACATAGTATAATGCCACCATGTGTTAAGGGACCAGGCTACCACATTCATTATTTCTGGAGACACATAGTATAATGCCACCATGTGTTAAGGGACCAGGCTACCACATTCACGTATTTCTGGAGACACATAGTATAATGCCACCATGTGTTAAGGGACCAGGCGAGCACATTCATTATTTCTGGAGACACATAGTATAATGCCACCATGTGTTAAGGGACCAGGCGAGCACATTCATTATTTCTGGAGACACATAGTATAATGCCACCATGTGTTAAGGGACCAGGCGAGCACATTCATTATTTCTGGAGACACATAATATAATGCCACCATGTGTTAAGGGACCAGGCGAGCACATTCATTATTTCTGGAGACACATAGTATAATGCCACCATGTGTTAAGGGACCAGGCGAGCACATTCATTATTTCTGGAGACACATAATATAATGCCACCATGTGTTAAGGGACCAGGCTACCACATTCATTATTTCTGGAGACACATAGTATAATGCCACCATGTGTTAAGGGACCAGGCTACCACATTCATTATTTCTGGAGACACATAGTATAATGCCACCATGTGTTAAGGGACCAGGCTACCACATTCATTATTTCTGGAGACACATAGTATAATGCCACCATGTGTTAAGGGACCAGGCGAGCACATTCATTATTTCTGGAGACACATAGTATAATGCCACCATGTGTTAAGGGACCAGGCTACCACATTCATTATTTCTGGAGACACATAGTGTAATGCCACCATGTGTTAAGGGACCAGGCTACCACATTCATTATTTCTGGAGACACATAGTATAATGCCACCATGTGTTAAGGGACCAGGCTACCACATTCATTATTTCTGGAGACACATAGTGTAATGCCACCATGTGTTAAGGGACCAGGCTACCACATTCATTATTTCTGGAGACACATAGTATAATGCCACCATGTGTTAAGGGACCAGGCTACCACATTCATTATTTCTGGAGACACATAGTATAATGCCACCATGTGTTAAGGGACCAGGCTACCACATTCATTATTTCTGGAGACACATAGTATAATGCCACCATGTGTTAAGGGACCAGGCTACCACATTCATTATTTCTGGAGACACATAGTGTAATGCCACCATGTGTTAAGGGACCAGGCTACCACATTCATTATTTCTGGAGACACATAGTGTAATGCCACCATGTGTTAAGGGACCAGGCTACCACATTCATTATTTCTGGAGACACATAGTATAATGCCACCATGTGTTAAGGGACCAGGCTACCACATTCATTATTTCTGGAGACACATAGTATAATGCCACCATGTGTTAAGGGACCAGGCGAGCACATTCATTATTTCTGGAGACACATAGTATAATGCCACCATGTGTTAAGGGACCAGGCTACCACATTCATTATTTCTGGAGACACATAGTGTAAACCCACCATGTGTTAAGGGACCAGGCGAGCACATTCATTATTTCTGGAGACACATAGTGTAATGCCACCATGTGTTAAGGGACCAGGCTACCACATTCATTATTTCTGGAGACACATAGTATAATGCCACCATGTGTTAAGGGACCAGGCGAGCACATTCATTATTTCTGGAGACACATAGTGTAATGCCACCATGTGTTAAGGGACCAGGCTACCACATTCATTATTTCTGGAGACACATAGTATAATGCCACCATGTGTTAAGGGACCAGGCTACCACATTCATTATTTCTGGAGACACATAGTATAATGCCACCATGTGTTAAGGGACCAGGCGAGCACATTCATTATTTCTGGAGACACATAGTATAATGCCACCATGTGTTAAGGGACCAGGCTACCACATTCATTATTTCTGGAGACACATAGTATAATGCCACCATGTGTTAAGGGACCAGGCTACCACATTCATTATTTCTGGAGACACATAGTATAATGCCACCATGTGTTAAGGGACCAGGCGAGCACATTCATTATTTCTGGAGACACATAGTATAATGCCACCATGTGTTAAGGGACCAGGCTACCACATTCATTATTTCTGGAGACACATAGTATAATGCCACCATGTGTTAAGGGACCAGGCTACCACATTCATTATTTCTGGAGACACATAGTATAATGCCACCATGTGTTAAGGGACCAGGCTACCACATTCATTATTTCTGGAGACACATAGTATAATGCCACCATGTGTTAAGGGACCAGGCTACCACATTCATTATTTCTGGAGACACATAGTATAATGCCACCATGTGTTAAGGGACCAGGCTACCACATTCATTATTTCTGGAGACACATAGTATAATGCCACCATGTGTTAAGGGACCAGGCTACCACATTCATTATTTCTGGAGACACATAGTGTAATGCCACCATGTGTTAAGGGACCAGGCTACCACATTCATTATTTCTGGAGACACATAGTATAATGCCACCATGTGTTAAGGGACCAGGCGAGCACATTCATTATTTCTGGAGACACATAGTGTAATGCCACCATGTGTTAAGGGACCAGGCTACCACATTCATTATTTCTGGAGACACATAGTATAATGCCACCATGTGTTAAGGGACCAGGCTACCACATTCATTATTTCTGGAGACACATAGTATAATGCCACCATGTGTTAAGGGACCAGGCGAGCACATTCATTATTTCTGGAGACACATAGTATAATGCCACCATGTGTTAAGGGACCAGGCGAGCACATTCATTATTTCTGGAGACACATAGTATAATGCCACCATGTGTTAAGGGACCAGGCTAGCACATTCATTATTTCTGGAGACACATAGTGTAATGCCACCATGTGTTAAGGGACCAGGCTACCACATTCATTATTTCTGGAGACACATAGTATAATGCCACCATGTGTTAAGGGACCAGGCGAGCACATTCATTATTTCTGGAGACACATAGTATAATGCCACCATGTGTTAAGGGACCAGGCTACCACATTCATTATTTCTGGAGACACATAGTATAATGCCACCATGTGTTAAGGGACCAGGCTAGCACATTCATTATTTCTGGAGACACATAGTATAATGCCACCATGTGTTAAGGGACCAGGCTAGCACATTCATTATTTCTGGAGACACATAGTATAATGCCACCATGTGTTAAGGGACCAGGCTACCACATTCATTATTTCTGGAGACACATAGTATAATGCCACCATGTGTTAAGGGACCAGGCTACCACATTCATTATTTCTGGAGACACATAGTATAATGCCACCATGTGTTAAGGGACCAGGCTACCACATTCATTATTTCTGGAGACACATAGTATAATGCCACCATGTGTTAAGGGACCAGGCTACCACATTCATTATTTCTGGAGACACATAGTATAATGCCACCATGTGTTAAGGGACCAGGCTACCACATTCATTATTTCTGGAGACACATAGTATAATGCCACCATGTGTTAAGGGACCAGGCTACCACATTCATTATTTCTGGAGACACATAGTATAATGCCACCATGTGTTAAGGGACCAGGCTACCACATTCATTATTTCTGGAGACACATAGTATAATGCCACCATGTGTTAAGGGACCAGGCTACCACATTCATTATTTCTGGAGACACATAGTATAATGCCACCATGTGTTAAGGGACCAGGCTACCACATTCATTATTTCTGGAGACACATAGTATAATGCCACCATGTGTTAAGGGACCAGGCTACACATTCATTATTTCTGGAGACACATAGTATAATGCCACCATGTGTTAAGGGACCAGGCGAGCACATTCATTATTTCTGGAGACACATAGTATAATGCCACCATGTGTTAAGGGACCAGGCTACCACATTCATTATTTCTGGAGACACATAGTATAATGCCACCATGTGTTAAGGGACCAGGCTAGCACATTCATTATTTCTGGAGACACATAGTATAATGCCACCATGTGTTTAGGGACCAGGCTACCACATTCATTATTTCTGGAGACACATAGTATAATGCCACCATGTGTTAAGGGACCAGGCGAGCACATTCATTATTTCTGGAGACACATAGTATAATGCCACCATGTGTTAAGGGACCAGGCTAGCACATTCATTATTTCTGGAGACACATAGTATAATGCCACCATGTGTTAAGGGACCAGGCGAGCACATTCATTATTTCTGGAGACACATAATATAATGCCACCATGTGTTAAGGGACCAGGCTACCACATTCATTATTTCTGGAGACACATAGTATAATGCCACCATGTGTTAAGGGACCAGGCGAGCACATTCATTATTTCTGGAGACACATAGTATAATGCCACCATGTGTTAAGGGACCAGGCTACCACATTCATTATTTCTGGAGACACATAGTATAATGCCACCATGTGTTAAGGGACCAGGCTAGCACATTCATTATTTCTGGAGACACATAGTGTAATGCCACCATGTGTTAAGGGACCAGGCGAGCACATTCATTATTTCTGGAGACACATAATATAATGCCACCATGTGTTAAGGGACCAGGCTACCACATTCATTATTTCTGGAGACACATAGTATAATGCCACCATGTGTTAAGGGACCAGGCTACCACATTCATTATTTCTGGAGACACATAGTATAATGCCACCATGTGTTAAGGGACCAGACTACCACATTCATTATTTCTGGAGACACATAGTATAATGCCACCATGTGTTAACTTAGCATTATTATGTGACTATGCAGTGTTGTATAGGATGTGTCCACTGCAGTAGATGGTGCTACCATACAGTCATTATCAAGGTCATTTACCAGCGTTTGTGCTTGCTGTTCATATTTAGTCCCTGGTTGGTTTTCTGTATGTTTATGGCCTTTGGGGACAATAAAGATGTATTGAATTGAAGTCGGATAGTATCTTGACGTTCAGATCTTTCCCTGTCAGAACATGTGTAACGGGGTGTTCTACCGCTGGGGGTTCTACGCTCCAGACGGCCCGGCGCTGGACGAGGTCAGCCAGCTGGTGGATGCCGGAAAGGTACTGCTACTGCATTCCCTAGTCTATAACATCCTACAGTAACTCATTTCTACAGATGGAAACTAGCCAGGTAGGTGGGTCTACACATGCCACAGATTCCAAGCTTTGTCCTATATTCAGAGTCCCTCTGTCTTTGTGTGTGGGCGTTCCCCTGTGTCGATGGCTGCGAGTCAGATTTGAACAGTGAATGGGTTTCCAACAGTGCTGAGCAGCCATTTGCTAAAGTGCCCCCAACCCCCCCTCAGTCACGGGTGTAATCCATACCCCTTTGTCCCAGGGATTATAGGGACAGCATGGCATTTTGGGGTGCGGGGGTGCCGTGCTGGTGGCAGGAATCCATTCACACAGACATGCCTCACACACACACACACACACACATCCCAATCGCTGTCAGTATGGAGATAGATTTCTATCAAAATGTTTAAAATATATGAGTTGTGAGTCATGAATAGAAGATGCAACTTTTAAATATCAGACTGTAAATATGCCCATATAGTTTCACGAACATATGTCATGATCCACAAGCAAATGAGTCATCATCAACAAAAATAAATAACAAATAAATGCAAGATACATTTTTTCTGGTTGAAACAGAACATTTTACAACATTTCTTTCTTTGCAAACAAAAGTGGTCAAATATGCTTTTGTGAATGTGACATTTGACAACATTTGTTACTCCACAGATTGCATTTATGACCTTCATTTGACATATTTGTGACTCACTACTTAGTTTTCTAATAAAACGTAAAAAATATATATCTCCACAGCCTCTCACTGTGACTCCAGTAGCCGGTCGATTCAATGTTAATGACGAGACGTAGACGAGAATAACATGGTGGTGGGAGGGGGGGCACAGGATTGTCATTTCCTCATCACATTTTTAACACTAGCCCCTCCCTCGTTTTTTGTTGACGCTTGTGCATTAAATTGGAGAGGATTTGCGCGGTTGAATGTATTCATAGATCATGTGTTTAGGGTTCTCCTGCTGTATGTATTGGTTTGGTTGGTTGTGGTCCATACACACAGCTCACTGTGTTCTAGTTACACATAGTTCTAGGGCATTTCCTTGAGGTGGTTGTTCATTGGTGGATTGTGTTTTTACTGTTCATGTGTGTACAGACACTCAGTGTTGTCACTCCTTAGATCCTTCCAGTGGTGGAGGACACGTTCCTGTTCTCCCAGGTGCCCCTGGCCTTCCAGAAAGTAGAGCGGGGTCACGCCAGGGGGAAGACTGTGGTCACCGTGGCCCAAGAGGAGGAGGGGACCGGAGTGACTGAAGAGGAGGGGGAGGCTAGTGACACCCCAGAGCAAGTCAGGGAGGAAGTCAGGCAAGCAGCGCCAAAGAGCTAAACCGCTGTGATGTCAACACTAAGCATTGGGGCATTAAGGCACGCAACTGTTTTGTTTTTTTAAACGCTTTGCAACGGACAACTTAAATCATTTGAGTTTTTTGGTCCCACCCTGTTTGTCAGTTTTCTTACATTTGCCCAATGTGTACAAACGTGGATAGGGTTTGTCCATGTCCATCCTGTAGAACGCTGAACTCTTGAGCTCTACTGCAAAACACTGGTTGGTATGCATTGTTTGCGCTTTTGTAGATAAACTGCTTGTTTGAGAAAGGCAACATTTATTTATCTTATGGTTTGTCTTGTGTGTTGAGAATTCTTTACGGAAAAGTCAAATATATACATTTTGGCCTGCGCAATTGATTCAATCTTTTATGACATGTTTTGTTAGGCAATTTGTTATTCCAAATATTCTAGATAACAAAATATAATCACATCACAGATTTATTTACATAAGGACATTAATGGCAGAAGGGAATAAAATGTCAAAAAAATACATATTCATCAAAAAATATTATTCATCAAACTCGTATATTATCAGATATTAAAGGGTAGGTAAAGTATTTCAAGTTTAGTCTGAGTCCATTTTCCCATAATGTAGTAATGAATACTATTGTTTTGTCCCTGTTTGTTCGTGAAGAAGTAATGCGATATTATAGATTATCCAGGAAATGTGATATATTTTTCATCTTGACCTCAGAGGAAAGATTATACTGTATATAAGCTTCTCTTCCAGCAGCAAATGTTCTGTTCCTGAGGCATCTTGTCCTTGAGACGCTGCAGCTGCGCCACAGAGCGCTGAGGCCCCTCACCATACTGCACCTCAAAGATTACACCTAGTTCTTCCCTCTCAAAACAAGACCTCAGAGAATCTCCACTGTCCATCTTTGGTTGGGTTTGTTTGGATCAAACGCGTTGAGAATCACCTGGTTTCTGTCATAGTGTTGACCACCTGCAAGGACAGACAAAATGATTTGAGTTGTGCCTTGTTTAAATACAATGTGTCCCTTCCTTGGGCCAATCACTGATCTGCCAAGGTTGGATCAGTGAAAGCACAATGGAAACATTGCCTTAACTTATCCAGACAACGTTGCCTTAACTTATCCAGACAACGTTGCCTTATCTAATAACTTACTGATTAGTGAATGCCTCAAAGAAGGGGAAAAGGAGTGGCAATTTGAGGGGGGTTTTCATAGCCTATCGGTGAATCCCAAAACACCCTCTGGTCCCTACCAACTCGCTTGGAAGGCCCTTCCTTGGGACTTGTGCATATGGTGGAGGTGCGTGCAAATGGAGGAACGAGGAGAAGGGAGTGATTTGAGATTCAGCCTGTCTGTCTGAACTTGTCACAAGCCTACTTGTTACTGAATCCAACTGCAGCCCATTGTCATGTCTCTGTCCATCCACATGGTGTCGCTAATTCACAATTATTCTAGTCAAGTTACCTACTCTAAATAAAACCCCAGAACTGAATGAAGTGAAACCAGTGAACAATACAATACACAGACTAGTTCCTGTAGCTCTGAGAGGTAGAAGCATTATTGCAATAGGTTTCTCTTTCCTTCTGATTGGCTGGGTGGCAATGTTGTCATATTGCTCCTACCTATGAAATCCTCTCATATCTACAGGAGTGGCATCCCATATTTGTTGTTTTTGCCTCACCTTTCACCTCCAGGAGCAAGTCAGGGCTGGCGGTGTAGCGGATGAGGCCATCAGGCGTGATGCTCCAGCAGGAGGGTTGTTTGCCAGGCTCAGGTGAAAGGCCCATACGACTGCCTGGCATGGCCACGCTGCACGGAGCCACACAGCAATCCTCCTGCACCTGGCCAGACAGAGTAGAAAACTTTATTATCCTCTAAAGAGGAAATCATTTGTACCGACATTCAATCACACACTTTAAATAAAGAATGGGCCTGCATCAAGCATAAAAACTAGTTGAGTGTTGTAATAAACCATATAAGTGCAACCAACATAGAGCATGCTGCTGTGAGACGTGGCAGGGAGTCCAGAGCTGCAGTACAAAGGCTGTCATAAACTCACTAATTGAAGTCATGGGTCGGAAATGTAAAGGTCATGAATTAATAATCAACATGCTTACTCAAAAGTTCTACTCCCAAAAATAGTTGGGTGCAGGATCCTCGTCGATAGTCCATGAACAATGAAAAGGATGGCATTACATTTATGTGATGTTACAAGGCCATGTTCAGAGTGCTTCTCTGGAAGCATAAACTATAAGAACTGTTCAGTAGGTGTAGCCCACGACCAGGACATAGACTACTGTATATATAGAATACTTAACAAATCCCCAAGAATTTGATTACCCAAGAACCAGCAGTACTCCAGAATCTGATTTAAATACCCTGACTCTAGTGCTTGTTAAATCACAGTTTTACTGGTCTGTCCACCTTCTCTAAACTGGAGCTCTGCTTCCCGAGCCTGACGGGCCCGACATTATACATCTGGTTAGAGCCGGGTAAGTCCTGTTTCAATTACATAAGGACTCGGGTATCACTACATCGATCACTAACATATTGAAGTTGAGCCATTTGCTTGTGCTGTGCTGCACACTAGTCATATCTGACTAACATCATAACATGGTGTCAGAAGTGCTTCAACCTCGTCAAATATAAAACAAAGATTATTTAAAATAACGTATAATGTTCCATGAGTTTAGTGACCAAAAGTAGCTAACAGCTAACTGCTCTCTCATGTCTCTTCGTTTGTTGAGCAGAGCCAGAGATACTTTTAAGGAGATGGAAAACTCCATTGGAATCCTATTAACGGCCATTGTGTACATTGCCCATGCTACATCAATGGGACACATGGTCCATTCTGGGTGATTCTGGGACAAGGTGAGCTTTCTCTCAAGGTGTGAATGGGAATCAATTGGGTGCTAGCTCAAAAACCCAACATTAGCATGAATTTTGTCAACAAGAAGTACAATATTACAAATCTTTGGAGATGTGAGATAATTAACTTGCTATCTGTACAGCTTTGGAATTGTGACATTATGTACTTATTGAGGAAAATAGGCACATTTCTCGACTCGCACTCTGATTTTGAGAAGGGATTGTGTGACGATTAGCTTAGCAACCACGTGACGCAGCATGAGAACGTGAACGCGATTGGTTGACAGTCTGCTGGGTGGGGCGTTATACATTCCTCCATTCATTGCCCATTGCTATGGATACACAGACTCAAGAGTCGCCATGAGCAGAGTGCATGTAGAGTGAGCTGGCTGCACGCAGGGAGCGATAAGAGTGACAGGAGCGGCTAATGGATTTACTAATGGAGGAAGTTACTTCTGATTTCGGGCAGGGCCTTACATTTGTCAGAAGCAATCGGGCCTGGGTAGGGTCTGAACATCACGGGCATGGGCAAGACTTAAAAATTCATGCCCCTGCAGGGCTTTACTCTAAACACCCTGTTGCCATGACGATGCTACCTTGCAGTGGAGATGTCCGTCCCGATAGAACCAGATCTGTTCGACTCCGCCCATCTCCTCCGTTGCCTGGATACGCATCAGCTTGATGTCATCCATTTCCCCAGTTACAGACATTAGAAGGCCCTCCTGGCTCCTCAACCGGAAGTGCACCTGTCGCTACTCAGGTAACACACACACACACACACACACACACACACACACACACACACACACACACACAGGATTAGGGTTCACTGTCTATGAACCATAAGTAGTTCTCAGTTCAACATAGCTCCATTGATGGGGCCGTTACAGAGTAGTGCACTATAGAAGCCAACAGCGCACCTTTAAAAGGTATTTTCCCTGACTTTGGCAGAGATCACATTAACGGTAAACGCTGCCGATGTTGGCACAAGTGTAAATTACCTTTAAAAATCTGTTATAATGCGTAGCTCTATAACGAAACTAGGTTTGAATCCTGGCCTTAATCTCCATGTGCCCATATAATCATGTTATCACATTTGAGATGGCTTCTTACCTGGATCAGTGGGCGCAGGGATCCGATTCGCTGCCAGCTACTGAATGTTCGCCAATCGAGCACCTCGCCGGGCTTCAGCAGTATCTGAGCTCCGCGGTAGTTGATCCCCTCATACAGCACCCACCTGTCAATCAGAAGTAACCAAGTGTCAATCAAAAAGTATCAATACACACTAGCAAAGTTTAGTGTCTCACATATCAGACAAATTATTCCTTGAACTTTTCACTCGGTGTCAATCAAAGACGAGGTCAAAACACAGTTACCAAACTAAGCGTCTCACATATCAATTAGTGAGGAATGATTGCTTTGCCTTTTCAACCACTCAACCCCCATAGAAACTGGAACACATCAACACAGGAACATCCTGTCTGTGCTGATGTCATCGCTTTATCTGGATCAAAAGCTCCATTCATTTGGCCTCGTCCCATTTCTCTCCCTGCAAGAAAGTCCCACTCATGAGTTATAGGTCTGACCCTGCCGTGTCTCCTTGTGTTTCTGTGTGTTGCAGAGGTGAGTCCACATCTCCAGTCTGAATGTCACACACCATTGGGAACTTTCCACTGGTCTGGACCAAGCCTCACTACCTCATAATATCCCACGATTCCAAGACCCTTCCCTTCCAAATCAACCTTTATTTATACAGCACATTTCAGACATGGAATGCAATGCAAATTGCTTTAAAAAAAACTTTCATATTTACTACACAACAAACATAAGACGATAAAAAACCCAAAAGAATAACAATTAAAACTGAAAAACACCTTAAGAAAAACAAAGCTAACAAGGTGTGTTTTCAGATCTGTTTCAAATATGTCCACAGTTTCATCCCCCCTCAGGTTCTCTGGCAGGCTGTTCCAGAGGCTGGGGGCATAGTAACTAAAGGCTGCCTCTCCATGCTTCTTGGTCCTAGGCTTTGGGATAGTTAAAAGGCCATTGTCAGAGGACCTGAGGGACTTACTGGGTACAACTTAAAAGCATGTCTGACATGTATTGGGGTGCACAATCGTGGACTGATTTAAAAACCAATCGAATAATCTTCAAATAAATTCTGAAACTCACAGGCAGCCAGTGCAGAGACCTTAAACCCAGTGTAATGTGTACTGTTCGTCTGGTCTTGGTCAGTATCCGTGCTGCAGCATTCTGTATGTTTTGCAGTTGACCAATGGCTTTTTTGGGTAGACCAGACAGGAGAGCATTACAGTAGTACAGCCTGCTTGTAATAAAAGCATGAGTGAGTATTTTTGTATCAGCCTGAGAGCGAAACAGCCACACCTTGGCAATGTTCCTCAGGTGGTAAAAAACTATTTTGGTCACATTTCTAATGTGTGATTCGAAATGGAGTTCAGAATCTAAAATAACACCTAGGTTTTTTAGTTAGTTTTTGATCTTTTATTGCCTGTGAATTAACATTTGTGGCCAGATTCTCTCTCTGTGCTTTGGCTCCAACAATAATTACCTCAGTCTTGATTTAGCTATAGGAAGTTGTCAGCCATCCAAGTATTTAAATCCCTAATAATTTATCCATGGAGCTAAAAATCCTCTGGTGACACAAATGTAAAGTTGTGTATAGTCTGCGTACGTGGGAAAATCAGTGCTGTGCTTTCTGATAACGCTATCCATTTGTTGTTTGTATGCTGTTCTTTGTATGACATTTTAATATTTGATTATTAACCAATGATATTAGGCCACTCTTGGCCATGATTACTGTGTCTTTTGACACTATATAAACGAGTCATCCCGCAGTGTTTGTGATTATACCCTGATGTCGAAACGTTGGTAATTACATTTTTGCATCTGAGCTCCTAGAGTGTGCGGCTCTCTTTTATTTTCAATCAATTGAATTTACCACAGGTGGACTCCAACCAAGTTGTAGAAACATCTCAAGGATGATCAATGGAAACAGCATGAACCTGAGCTCAATTTCAGGTCTCATAGCAAAGGGTCTGAATACTTACAGTTGAAGTTTACATACACCATAGCCAAATACATTTAAACTCAGTTTTTCACAATTCCTGACATTTAAACCTAGTAAAAATTCCCTGTCTAAGGTCAGTTAGATCACCACTTTATTTTAAGAATAAAACTTCCATTTGGAAGACCCATTTTCAACCAAGCTTTAACTTCCGGACTGATGTCTTGAGATGTTGCTTCAATATATCAAACATTTTCCATCCTCATGATGCCATCTATTTTGTGAAGTGTACCAGTCCCTCCTGCAGCAAAGCACCACCACAACATGATAATGCCACCCCTGTGTTTCACGGTTGGGATGGTGTTCTTCAGCTTGCAAGCCTCCCTCTTTTTCCTCCAAACATAACAATGGTCATTATGGCCAAACAGTTATTTTTGTTTCATTAGACCAGAGGCCATTGCTCCAAAAAGTACAATCTTTGTCCCCATTGCAAACCTTTTTTATGGCGGTTTTGAAGCAGTGGCTGTGCGGCCTTTCATGTTATGTCGATATAGGACTTGTTTTACTGTGGATATAGATACTTTTGTTCCTGTTTCCTCCAGCATCTTCACAAGGTCATTTGCTGTTGTTCTGGGATTGATTTGCACTCTTCGCATCAAAGTACGTTCATCTCTCGAAGACAGAACATGTCTCCTTCCTGAGCTGCGTGGTCACATGATGTTTATACTTACATACTATTGTTTGCACAGATGAACGTGGTACCTTCAGGCATTTGGAAAATGCTCCCAAGGATGAACCAGACTGGTGGAGGTCTACAATTTTTTTCTGAGGTCTTGGTTGATTTCTTTTGATTTTCCCATGATGTCAAGCAAAGAGGCATTGAGTTTGAAGGTATGCCTCAATTCACCCACAGGTACACCTCCAATTGACGTCAATCAGAAGCTTCTAAAGCCATGAAATCATGTTCTGGAATTTTCCAAGCTGTTTAAAGGCACGGTTAACTTAGTGGATGTAAACTTCTGACCCACTGGAATTGTGATATAGTGAATTATAAGTGAAATAATCTAACAATTGTTGGAAAAATGACGTGTCATGCACAAAGTAGTTTGTTAACAAGAAATTTGTGGAGTGGTTGAAAAACAAGTTTTAATGACTCCAACCTAAGTGTATGTAGCTCAGTTGGTAGAGCATGGCGCTTGTAACGCCAGGGTAGTGGGTTCGATCCCCGGGACCACCCATACGTAGAATGTATGCACACATGACTGTAAGTCGCTTTGGATAAAAGCGTCTGCTAAATGGCATATATTATTATTATTATTATTATTACTTCAACTGTATGTAAATAAGGTATTTCGTTTTTTATAAATTAGCAAACATGTCTAAAAACCTGTTTTCGCTTTGTCATTATGGGGTATTGTTTGTAGATTGAGGATTTTTAAGATTGATTTTAGAATAAGGCTGTGAAGTATCAAAGTGGAAAAAGGGAAGGGGTCTGAATACTTTCTGAATGCACTATATATGCCATGTTGCTCTCTCAGAATATCATAATGGACCTGCAACTTTGACTTTCTCCACTTCCGCTCTGCCTTCCTGCAACTTCTCTTTAATTGATTAGTTTCCTCACGCATCCAAGAGCCTCTCCGTTTGGCTGTGGCCCTTTTCATCTTCACTGGAGCTATGGCATCAACAGTTGCCTTTAAATTGCAATAGGAACTATCAACTAAATCTCAATAAAATCTGTAGCAACTTCAGAGGTAAGATAGTGTTTCTTAATAATGTGTTCAGTACTACCCTGTGCTATGGGCAACAGGGAAGTAAAAAATACACAGTCCCCCGTTTCCTGGATGAGACTCCAACTTCCTGCTGACCGTGTGTTCTACACTAGACTAAACTCCTACTTCCTGCTGACCGTGTGTTTTACAGTAGACTAAACTCCTACTTCCTGCTGACCGTGTGTTCTACACTAGACTAAACTCCTACTTCCTGCTGACTGTGTGTTCTACACTAGACTGAACTCCTACTTCCTGCTGACTGTGTGTTCTACACTAGACTGAACTCTTACTTCCTGCTGACTGTGTGTTCTACACTAAACTAAACTCCAACTTCCTGCTGACTGTGTGTTCTACACTAGACTAAACTCTTACTTCCTGCTGACTGTGTGTTCTACACTAAACTAAACTCCAACTTCCTGCTGACCGTGTGTTCTACACTAGACTAAACTCCTACTTCCTGCTGACGTGCGTTCTAGACTAGACTCCTACTTCCTGCTGACCATGCGTTCTACACTGGACTACACTAGACTCCTACTTCCTGCTGACTGTGTGTTCTACACTAGACTACACTAAACTCCTACTTCTTGCTGACTATGTGTTCTACACTAGACTACACTAAACTCCTGCTGACCGTGTGTTCTACACTAGACTGAACTCCTACTTCCTGCTGACCGTATGTTCTACACTAGACTGAACTCCTACTTCCTGCTGACCGTGTGTTCTACACTAGACTAAACTCCTACTTCCTGCTGACCGTGTGTTCTACACTAGACTAAACTCCTACTTCCTGCTGACCGTGTGTTCTACACTAGACTAAACTCCTACTTCCTGCTGACCGTGTGTTTTACAGTAGACTAAACTCCTACTTCCTGCTGACCGTGTGTTCTACACTAGACTAAACTCCTACTTCCTGCTGACCGTGTGTTCTACACTAGACTGAACTCCTACTTCCTGCTGACTGTGTGTTCTACACTAGACTAAACTCCTACTTCCTGCTGACTGTGTGTTCTACACTAGACTGAACTCCTACTTCCTGCTGACTGTGTGTTCTACACTAGACTGAACTCTTACTTCCTGCTGACTGTGTGTTCTACACTAAACTAAACTCCAACTTCCTGCTGACCGTGTGTTCTACACTAGACTAAACTCCTACTTCCTGCTGACGTGCGTTCTAGACTAGACTCCTACTTCCTGCTGACCATGCGTTCTACACTGGACTACACTAGACTCCTACTTCCTGCTGACTGTGTGTTCTACACTAGACTACACTAAACTCCTACTTCTTGCTGACTATGTGTTCTACACTAGACTACACTAAACTCCTGCTGACCGTGTGTTCTACACTAGACTGAACTCCTACTTCCTGCTGACCGTATGTTCTACACTAGACTGAACTCCTACTTCCTGCTGACCGTGTGTTCTACACTAGACTAAACTCCTACTTCCTGCTGACCGTGTGTTCTACACTAGACTAAACTCCTACTTCCTGCTGACCGTGTGTTCTACACTAGACTAAACTCCTACTTCCTGCTGACCGTGTGTTCTACACTAGAATAAACTCCTACTTCCTGCTGACCGTGTGTTCTACACTAGACTGAACTCCTACTTCCTGCTGACTGTGTGTTCTACACTAAACTAAACTCCTACTTCCTGCTGACCGTGTGTTCTACACTAGACTAAACTCCTACTTCCTGCTGACCGTGTGTTCTACACTAGACTGAACTCCTACTTCCTGCTGACTGTGTGTTCTACACTAAACTAAACTCCAACTTCCTGCTGACCGTGTGTTCTACACTAGACTAAACTCCTACTTCCTGCTGACGTGCGTTCTAGACTAGACTCCTACTTCCTACTGACCATGCGTTCTACACTAGACTACATTAGACTCCTGCTGACTGTGCGTTCAACACTAGACAAAACTCCTACTTCCTTCTGACTGTATGTTCTACACCAAAACTGTGAACTGTGCAATAGTAGCTCCAACTATAGTCACCTGATCTAGTCTGTTCTACACTAGACTAAACTCTTTCTTCCTGCTGACCGTGTGTTCTACACTAAACTCAACTCCTCCTTCCTGCTGACTGTGCGTTCTACACTAGACTAAACTCAATGCAACATTTCCACAACTGTGAACTGTGCAATAATAGCTCCAACTATAGTCACCTGATCTACTACCCACGCAGGTGACTTGTGTGAAGTGTACTTCACTCTGTGTTTACAAAAGGTTGATTAACTGGTCTGGGGGTGTGAAGTAGTGTTATGACTCATGAGAAACCTTTTGGCATTTTTAAATACTGTGATTAATTGGCACAGTGTGTGAACTGCTTGTATTAAGCGTTGAAAGAAAGACCTACAAATGGCTTTGTCAGTTGGATTAAGGACTACACATGGGCTGTGTCAGTGGATAAAGGACTACACATGGGCTGTGTCAGTGGATAAAGGACTACACATGGGCTGTGTCAGTGGATAAAGGACTACACATGGGCTGTGTCAGTGGATAAAGGACTACACATGGGCTGTGTCAGTGGATGAAGGACTACAAATGGCTGTGTCAGTGGATAAAGGACTACACATGGGCTGTGTCAGTGGATAAAGGACTACAAATGGCTGTGTCAGTGGATAAAGGACTACAAATGGCTGTGTCAGTGGATAAAGGACTACAAATGGCTGTGTCAGTGGATAAAGGACTACAAATGGCTGTGTCAGTGGATAAAGGACTACAAATGTCTGTGTCAGTGGATGAAGGACTACAAATGGCTGTGTCAGTGGATAAAGGATCTGCTTTTGTGTCACACGACGGTGTCGTTTCTAACAGCTCCATAGAAAAATGATCTTTCCAGTTTGGTGTTCCTTTATATAGTATGCACTGTAAGGATAGAAACATAACAGATAGCTTCCTGGATAACCGTCAGTAGGACACACTCACTCACTCACTCACTCACTCACTCACTCACTCACTCACTCACTCACTCACTCACTCACTCACTCACTACCCAGCGACACACCCACCCAAAGAACATAGAGCTCTGTCTGTGGATAGGAAGGGCCCCAAAAAATTGCCCACAGGCTATTGTGCACAATCTGGGGAGGACTATCTGGTGCGTGAGACTAGGAGGCCCATGCATACAAATATATGACCTTCGACAGAGAGACAAGCAGCCAGGCAGGCAGACAACAGACAGAGACATGAGGACAGACAGGCTGTGCTGTATGTACTCACATGCCTCCCTCCACCAGGACAGACTGGACCAGGCTGCAGCCTCCGGCAAGCTGCAGGTTAACCGAGCTTTCGGTCAGAACCACCCTCTTCCCCCGCAGACTTGACCTCTCAAACAGGGTGACAGAGGGCAGCGAGAACTCCTATGGGGAGAGAGTGAATAGGAGAGGGAGGGGATATATAGAGAGAGGAAGAGAGAATAGGAGAGGGAGGGGGATGGAGAGAGAGGAAGAGTGAATAGGAGAGGGAGGGGATATATAGAGAGAGGAAGAGTGAATAGGAGAGGGAGGGGATATATAGAGAGAGGAAGAGACAATAGGAGAGGGAGGGAATATATAGAGAGAGGAAGAGTGAATAGGAGAGGGAGGGGATATATAGAGAGAGGAAGAGACAATAGGAGAGGGAGGGAATATATAGAGAGAGGAAGAGTGAATAGGAGAGGGAGGGGATATATAGAGAGAGGAAGAGTGAATAGGAGAGGGAGGGGATATATAGAGAGAGGAAGAGTGTGTTAACGCGAGAATCACTGACATGTCAGCTGATCCTTTTGTGGCAGGGCTGAAATGCAGTGGAAATGTTTTTTTTTGGGATTCAGTTAATTTGCATGGCAAAGAGGGACTTTGCAATGAATTGCAATTCATCTGATCACTCTTCATAACATTCTGGACTATATACAAATTGCCATCATACAAACTGAGGCAACAGACTTTGTGAAAATTAATATTTGTGTCATTCTCAAAACTTTTGGCCACGACTGTACTGTATAAAGATTGCCACTATTCCTATTGTAACCCTTTATACCAAACAATTGTCCAAAAACAATTATTTAATTGGAAGAAGTCATGTGGACTATTATGTGGATCCAATGTATTGGATGAAATAGGTTTTTATTTGTGCCATAGAAGGTTGACATAGACCAGGGATGGGCAACTTTGATGTGTTGTGAGCAAAACATCTTAGTGGCTCACCTCTTGTCAGCAGAAAGAAGTTGTTTATGTTTCAGAGTACATTTTTTGCAATTCTACACATTTTGCCATGCGGGAGGAGAGAAATGTTTGCAGTTTTTAATATGATATCTAAGTGACACTGACAACAAAAAAAATCAATGGGGGACCCCCGGCAGGTAATTTGACCAAGATAACAAGTTTAGATAAATTTGATTTGAAATACATTTGATTTGATTTGATTTAGATAGCTGGCCACTAAACAAATTTAGCATTCTGAAAAATGTTAGCAGGCATGGGCTAATTGACTAACTATCAATGACTGACATAACAAGAGTAAATCTGCTGATGCACAACCACATTTCAAAATTGCACTTTGAGTAGTCTACTATTCGCAACATCAGAAAATGTAATCTTCCAATGCATTAACCTCCAGCAGAGAGATGTGAGTTGCAGGAACAGTGTGGGAATGTTTGGGATGTCTATGCCCATCCCTGACATAGACATGTTTATGCCCATCCCTGACATAGACATGTTTATGCCCATCCCTGACATAGACATGTTTATGCCCATCCCTGACATAGACATGTTTATGCCCATCCCTGACATAGACATGTTTATGCCCATCCCTGACATAGACATGTTTATGCCCATCCCTGACATAGACATGTTTATGCCCATCCCTGACATAGACATGTTTATGCCCATCCCTGACATAGACATGTTTATGCCCATCCCTGACATAGACATGTTTATGCCCATCCCTGACATAGACATGTTTATGCCCATCCCTGACATAGACATCCCTGTGCATCTCAAATGGCATCCTATTACCTATATAGTGCACTCCTATATATCCTATGGCCCTGGTCAAAAGTAGTGCACTATGTAGGGAATAGGGTGCCATTTACAACACAGAAAGAGACCTAATAGACAGAGTACTCACAAAGCCAGTAGTCTGCAGGGACAGGACAGAGGAGTTGGGCTCCACCCCATGGCACCCCATGGCCCTCAGATCAGGGTAATCCCCCTCCTCCAACACATACATCCTCTCAGTGAAGCCCTGGCCCTCAAACGCCAGCCAGCTGGAACACATAGACACGCACAGACATGGCAATTATCATTCTTTTTCTTCACCATTTTAACAGCGAAATGTATAAAAGTATAGGCATCATTATAAAACTGTAGATATAAATGACTGTTGCCAACAGTAACTTTGTCTTGCAAATGATGTAGCTAATGGTACGGGAAAGATACTGTACGTGTTACAATCTGCAGATTACGTTGGATGAATAACAAGTACGACACTCACCTGCCAGCCAGCACCTTGCAGGAGCCCAGGGAAAATCCGTGTGGCAGGGCAGAAACACTGTCCTCCACGACGTGGACAGAACCCTGGAACCCCGGCTCCGAGAACAACTGCATCTGAGACACATAACGGATACACTGTCAGATTCTGTCAAATATGGGGCTGTCATGGAGTGGTTTACAAAATCTAGGACAAGGAAATGTATGTTGGTCCTGTTGCATTTGGTTGACATACCTTAAACTTGGAGGAATTTCCCAGATTATCCTAGAAGAGACCACAAATGAGGGCATTATTGGATTCTTGGATCAGTGTATTGGTCATTGATGACTTTGTTCATTGATGACCTTTATCATCATTGGATGCATCCCAAATTGGCACCCTCTTCCCTATATAGTGCACTATCAAGTCTCTTTAGATCATCATTATCACATACTGTATGGCTCGTGTCATTCCCCCGACCTTGCGCCCTTTCCAAACGGATGTAACTGATTACAGAACATTTAAATTATTTAATATTTTATCATGTTAATCATTTATTGTTGCAACATTAATACTACATTATATGATTCGTTTATCATTATAATAATTTGTCATTTAATATTGTGTTGATCTTACCAGAATGACGGGCATGACAGATGCGATCTTGGAGCTGAGGGCCCCCCAGTCTTCTGGGTTTCCGTAGAGGCCTTTCTCCAACACATACGCCTTTCCAGAGAACCCTGCCTCCTCAAATGCCACCCATCTAGGAGGGACGCATGAGGACCGTATTCAGTACTGTTTCTTATTGCTCAAGTTCAGGTAGTGCCTTGATGTTTCAGTCCGAGGGCCAACATTTTGCGTGAACCGTTGGCAGTTTGCAAAATAACAATAACATTTCAAACAGAAGTGTCAAAGACTGCAACTCGCAGTTGCGTCCACACTTGACTAAACTCAGGTTAAGGTTGAACAAATTTGAGTAACTTTCCAGAATTCCCAGGTTTTCCAGAAAACCCGGTTGGAGATTTCCCAGAATCAGGGTTGAGTAAGCAGGAAATCCTCTGTGGGAATTTAGGGAAAGATACTGTAATTTGGCAACCCTAAACGCTCATCATTAGAGTAAGGGAAATTAAACTGCGCTGCACATTATAATGAGTTTTACGGTATTTTTTGTGCTCCTATGATGGATGACGCCAAATACAAAATCTATAACAACGAATAGATAGACAGAATCAAAGTAATTAAAACCAAGGTTATTATTAAACGTTGACATTTCAGATCAAACATGTAGATAAGATACAGATAGTGGTTAATTAGCTCTTACGCTCCTACTCAATATTGTCTTTGATTAGTGTGTATCTGATGACTGTGCCTGTGTGTGTGTGTGTGTGTATCACGCAGCATAGAAAAGACCACAGCAGAAGCTGACGAGAAAGATAGGGGAGAGAGAGAGAATGATATGAGAGATAGGAGGAGAGAGAAAGGGAAAGAGGGAGAGAGAGATACGGGAGAGAGAGTGCTGGGTTGAGTCAACAGGTTGAGTAACAGAGTTTAGTCAGCATGACAAGGGAGAAGGATGATGGGGGAGAGGGACGACGGGGCGAGGCTATGTAGTACACTATAATAAGGGTTCACAACACTGTAACAGAACCAGAGACCTTCCTCTAAAAGCAAGTGGAAGTGCTCTGCTGCACATAATGTACTCCACCCTGTTCCCAACTGACAGAGAGACCCAGGAAATGAGGCGTGGACTGAACTGAACGTCTCGGAGGAATTTTGGTCCCGTCTGAACGTGCCAGCCGGGGAGAGGCAGCCAGCCTACAGTCAGTCCTACAACTGTTCATTAGGTTCCAAAAACGAAGTGAAACGTGTATGAACAACCTGATCTTGAAATGCTTGTTTTTGTATTCCGTTTTTAAATGTTTTGGTACGGTGTGCCCTAATGAACAAGACCCTTATCCGGAGAGAAGGAACATAAGATAACATACTGTACATGAATGAACACGCGTTAGACCTAGCTCTGCAGGCAATACAGGAAGATATTTCAGCCAAAGTGAGAAACAATTAGCTAGCACAGACACATTGGTAACAACGATTAGAGGGCTGCACATGCTGTAAGATAGTATGTGTCAAGGTTCACTTATAAGTTAAACATCTGAGATATGATGTTGCCACTAGCAGCACACCAGATGTTGCAGATGAGTGCGATGCCAGAAGATACCCTGCGCTACTCTGTGAGTGCATCTGTGCATGTTTCAATAGCTCCAACATGTGGGACTAAAACAGCAGAGAAGTTTAAACAAGGGCTTCAACGCTCTTAATTGTAGTGGAAATCGGCACAATATTGCTGTTTACTTGGTGCTTCGCTGAAACTCTCAAGGTAGACTCAGGGAGGGGAGGTTGAATGCACGTCTACACATAGTGGGTTCATTTCTGCAACAACTTCTTCGCTGTTTTGGCCCCGTAGCTAACACGATGTAGCAGCGTGAAGCACACACATGCACATGTTTAGATCAATGGAGGCTGGTGGGAGGAGCTATAAGAAGACAGGCTCATTGTAATGTACTGGAATTAAATGAATGTAGTCCAACATGTGGTTTCCATATGTTTAATGTGTTTGATACCGTTCCATGTATTCCATTCCAGCCATTACAAAGAGCCCATCCTCCTATAGCTCCTCCCACCAGCCTCCACTGGTGTAGATCCTCTGTGTGAGAGCAACGTCTTGCATCACGGTCATCCCACTATCTGCGGTACTGCTCGTTGCAACGTCATCTCGCTGAGTCTACCTTTTAACTATACAGCATCAAATATGCTTTTAGAAGTTGCATTGTAACTTTGCCTCTGTTTATTAGAACTCTACATTTCCAGCTTTGTAGTCCGCCAGGCCACAGGACACAGTGATAATAATGAAACTTACAAGACACCTGACCTGAGCTACTACAGATCACTGGAGTATTTAAATCAGGACAGTAAATGAGTGGTTAACTGTATGTAGATGTCTCATTACATTCACACTGAATAGCAGAGCACAGCCCGGAATTTCTGTAATCGACTAACTGGTCATTTTCATATAAAACACACAAGACTGGGCAAGGTAGATTTAAAGCCACAAAGTAGCATTTCCTGTGGTTCAATGGTCATTTCAATTAATTATCCATGGTTCCATAGGTCTGTATGAATTTGAAAGTGGTTACATTTCCCCAGTCCCATCCCCAAGCTTACCAAACAAAGTGACAGGGTCAGGCTGTTGAAATGGCAGATTGTAACTTTAACTGTGCACATCAGAGGTAGAAACAGAGAAAGAAAGAGATCTTAGACTTACACTCCGCCCATAACGTCAACCGACTGCGTTTTCAGCCCATAGCCGGTGTCCTCTATATTGATGATAGGCTCTAAGATGTCGATGTTGGCACCCAGCTCGCCAAAGTCTCTCTCAGTGAACATCTTGAGGTGTGGTGACATGAAATCCTGTCATGGGGAAATGAAACAAAGAACATCCTTGGTCCTGCCCATAGAAGTAGAACTACTAGAATGTACAAAACCCTCAGTTCACAGCAATTTGACTGGTACACTCATAGGTACACCCAATATGATCGCTGGTCCATCAATCACAGAACATTGACCTGAATGGGGAAAGTCTGTTTTAGTACTGCATAACTAATTGTATGGTCATGGCATACTATAACAAACAATATCCTATCATGACTTCCCTTTACATAATTGGCATGGCATACCAAACAACAGCAAACATCAGAGGTGCCCAACCCTCCTCCTTGACGAGAGCTCCCCTGCATGCTTTTGTTCCAACTCTAATATAGCATACCTGACTCTATTGATTAGCTGAATCAGGTGTGTTTGTGTAGGGCTACAATACACTCTTAGAAGAAAAAGGTGCCCGGCTGTCCCCATATGAGAATCATTTGAAGAACCCTTTTTGGTTCCAGGTAGAACCATTTTGGTTCCTGGTAGAACCCTTTTGGGTTCCATGAAGAACCCTTTCCACAGAGGGTTCTACATGGAACCCAAAAGGGTTCTACCTGAAACCAAAAGTATTCTACCTAGAACTAAAATGGGTTCTCCTACGGGGACAGCCGAAGAACCCCTTTGGAAAGACTGTAGAGCACAAAATAAGAGTGTAGAGCAAAAAGAGGAGGGTTGATGCTCATTTATAGCAGGGGTTCATCCATACTGTAATTCATAATTTCATACCAAATCGTACAACATTCAGTTCTTGGTCATAGCATGATACCTACAGCCAGTACAGGTCGTATAGATAGCAGCTGATCAGTCATTCCTCCCCAGTCCCTCCAGTCCAGGTACTCGCCTTCCTCCAGGACATGCTGGTGACCCTCAAACCCTAGTTGGTCATACCCCACCCAGCTGGGACAGTAAATAAAAGTGAATTAGACAATAGCTACATTGTAAGCACGGTAAAAAAAATCTTTACAATCTCTTTGGATAATACATTCCAATCATTTAAAAGTTAACAGCAGGTATTTTGCATGTAAGTTTAAGTATTTTGATATGTTCACAGTTCTACAAAAACAGACGTTTTACATCCTATATTACTTTATATGTACAGTGGGGCAAAAAAGTATTTAGTCAGCCACCAATTGTGCAAGTTCTCCCACTTAAAAAGATGAGGCCTGTCATTTATTATAGGTACACTTCAACTATGACAGACAAAATGAGAAAAAAAATTTGTAGGGATTTTTAATGAATTTATTTGCAAATTATGGTGGAAAATAAGTATTTAGTCACCTACAAACAAGGAAGATTTCTGGCTCTCACAGACCTGTAACTTCTTCTTTAAGAGGCTCCTCTATGTGGGAGAACTTGCACAATTGGTGGCTGACTAAATACTTTTTTGCCCCACTGTATGTTGCATCACTGACAGTACCATTTTGTAACACTCTCTATCACAACAAGACACCTTGATTGTGTATTGTGTTTCTTAATAAACAGTAATAAAGTATTCTCCCACAAAAATACATATGAATGTTTTGAGAGCTATATGAACTTACAGTCCTCTGAGGATCTTCACAGAGCCCACTGACTTCAGTCTGTTTGACTCCAGGTTTGATGCCTCTTCATCTCCAAAACAGAACACTTCCCCATCGATCTCCAGACAGGATCCCTCAAAGCCAGGCCGCTCATACACCACAGCCTGAGGAGACAAAGGTCAAATGTAGGAGGGAGCGGTTCAAAGGGTGTTTGACCCCTGATTGACCCCAAGACCTGATCGTAATGATTTGTGATTGGTTGTTTTTCAATGTGTTTCCATAGTCAGACCAACAATAGGTTAGTTGACAACATGCTAAAATAGTATGTGAAATTATAAAAAAGGTTTTAAATTATTTAAACATTTGATTGAGCCTGTCTGGGGTGCCAGAAGGGTTTGTCCTTTTGGGACTATTGTATTGGCTCAATTGTGCCAGGAAATCAAACGAAGCTAAAGTATTTGAATGAACACAAATACTATTTGAACCCGGGACAACTTGAGGACGAACGTGAAACAGAATGTAATGGTAAAGTAATGGCGTACCTTGACTTCATTAGGATTCTCCACCTTGAAGGCACCCTGTAACAAACAGAGATAATCAATCACAACAGCACTATAGTCCACTAATTAAAAAAGCACACAACATCGAGGTGGGAGTCAGCAGTATGCAAATTCTGCCATTTACGCACATAGCATTATGAACTGAGACGCTGATGGAGACCGATAGGAGATATAGAACTGATGGAGACAGATAGGAGATATAGAACTGATGGAGACAGATAGGAGATATAGAACTGATGGAGACAGATAGGAGATAGGAGATATAGTGAGAGATTGCACTGCCCAGAGCCTGGACAAGCCTCATTCAGATTGAATGAGTGCATTCTGTCTCTGCGTCTGAGTCATTTCAGTCATTTGGTACAACAGTGAACTTAATAACCTTCATGTAGAGTTGTATAGGACATAGAAAGACGAGGAAAAATGTCATTAGAACACTTGACAATTGCTCACTAGTCACTATCCAATTTTGAATGCTTGTTGGCCAACAGCTCACTCACTAGTCAGTCATGACTATTTGCACATTAATCTTATCACATGTCCATAAAATACATGGGTTAAACTACATGTCCATGAAGATACATGTTCATAAAGATATATACTTTAGACACATTTCCACAATTCAATAAAAGCTAAAATGTGGCTAAACGAGAAGATTATTCCAAAAATAAAGATATACTTTTATAGATTAGTTCATCCTTTGCATGTACTGTTCTTCTGCCTTGGAAATGATTTGCTAGTCATTGGCACCTGTTTTTTCTTCAAAAGGTAATTAAACATTGAAAACAGAAAAAAAGGTAAAACAAAGGTTAGGAGAAAGAATAAAACAAAAAGATAAATTGTAAATGAACACAAGCCTTGTTTGTTGTTCATCGTGCTTCTTGCTTCCGTTGTATTTTATGGACATGTAGTTTAATCCATGTATTTAATGTGCAGTACATATGTAGGATATTAATTTGAGCCAGTTTGTTACAGCAGGAAATGAATCCTGCAGTAAAAGGATACAGAATGTGGATTATAATTCATGGCCATTTGTTGTAGGGGTTGATACCTTTTTTTGGTTAAAGAAAATCAAAGCAAACCTTTTGAAACCTTGAATACACTACAAGTTTGCATTTCCTACTGCATTCTCAGCAACAAAAGAGTAATCAAATTAAGATCCTACAACTGTTATTGAGAGATACTGTAGCACCCACCATTTTGAGGGGTCTGAGGGATCCGATGAAGGGTGTGTTGAACCCCCAGGCCTCGGGATAGGGGTACTCCCCTTTCTCCAACACCGCCAGGAGGCCCTGGAATCCTGGGTCACTGAACACCAACCACCTGTGTTGGGGAGGAACAGGAATCCCTAAACATTATGTACACACCAATGGATCTGTTCTTCCAAGCAGGGTACCTCCCATTCCAATTCAGCAGCAGGCTAATCCAGACTTGAGATCAGTGTTTACATCAATTTATTTTACCTTTATTTAACTAGGCAAGTCAGTTAAGAATCAATTCTTATTGGTAATGACAGCCTAGGAACAGTGCGTTAACTGCCTGTTCAGGGGCAGAATGACAGATTTGTACCTTGTCAACTCGGGGCTTTGAACTTGCAACCTTCCGGTTACTAGTCCAACGCTCTAACCACTAGGCTACCCTGCCGCCCCTAATCAATAAATGATTTACATGAATGTCCAAATTCTCTTAAATTTAAATCGGTCCACAGGTGAACTGAGATTAGATTCAAATAATGGGCAATTTTGAAATAATGGATTCAATTTCCATTCATCGCCTGAATTGATTAAACTGAAATGTTAAGTTATTGATGCCAATCCTGGTTCATATTATGCCTGTGTATCACACATAAAACATCAGTGATAGATTTACAGATAAACTCTATTCTCCATCCAATGCTGTGCCAGCTTCTTTTACCCCCAGTTCTGTACATGGCTAGATTACCTTGAGTGAGGCTAAGGAAAGAAAGACTGTACAGTACTCAGATATTCTGTGTGTGAGTCAGAAAAAGAACCGCAGGGAGAGTTGCTAAGGAAACACAGGCCAAAGTATTCAGGGAATAACATTGGTGTTGAGTTGATTACTAGCCTGGTTCAACTAGACTGAACGCTGTGCTCATCCATTCAGTCTGGTGCCATGATGTACTGTATCATTGGTCTGAGGCTAGATGATCACTTCTTTGACAGCCACAAGTATTCAACTCTAATTTCAACTGCCTCCAGTAAGAATGTCCGGGATGGTCGGGCACAGAAAATAAATTATTCCTGAAAGGGGACTTTTCGATCTCACGTGCCTAAGTAAACCGTCTTTAGTCGCAGTTTGGCAACGAAGAGGGAAATGGGCTATTGTCTATTGTGGTGTATTTCAGCTAGAAGCCAGGGCACACAATGTTCTGAAAGGTACCTCTCACGTGGGAAAAATAACCTTTGAAATCTTTGCCAGATTCTTTCTTTCCTTTTTTCTCTCTATACCTCTCTTTCTCTCACATGCAAGCCACATTAAAACGAATGCCTCATTCAAAAACATCAACATGCCCATCATTATTTAATCCAGTATTTCCCAATCCTGGACTGAAAGGGGTGTACATTTTGGTTTTTGCAATTAACACTAACACACATGATTCAACTAATCAACTTACGCCTTTGATTAGAAGCATGTGTTAGTGCTGGGACAAAAACAAAAATGTGTACCCCCCTTGGGTTCCCAGGACCAGGTTTGGGAAACACGGATTTAATCATTTCCTGACTCTTCTTCAATCCAAATTCTTTGAAATACAAAAATAAAAAGAGAAGCTTATCTGATCTGGCACTCTGAGCAGGCTTAGTTTTAAGAGTAAACAAATTATATTTGAACTCAGGATCAGGTTCATTAGGGCACACCCCAGAAAGGAAAACAAAGATCAGCATTTCTTGTTGTCCCTCCCTGGTTCAATCAGTTTTATTACCATTGGAACCTAATGAACATGACCCAGGTTTGGTTCAGTAGCAGCCAGAAGCGATGAAATAATTAACGTAGAGAATTAGGATTGCCTGGTCGCTCAAGGCCCCCGAAATGTCATTATCTCCAACTGAAACAGTAATTGAATTCTCTACAATAGCAAGAGTTGTATTGCACGGCAGTATGTAATGCTGATCTCCCACTGCCTACCCAGATTTCATTAGAAGAACCATGAGGAGAATGCCTTGTTGCTGAGGAGGTTTTACAACAAGAGCCAAGCAGCATACTAAACAAACTAAAGAGGTACCATAGACATCTAGAGGTACTGTTCAGGAGGACTACACACACTGACAACCCACAGTGGATAAAAAAGGTACCATAGACATTTAGGACAGGGGTGGGCTAACTTTTTGTCTTGAGAGCCACATCAAGATTTCGAAAATCAACAGGGCCGTAGATTTATTTCTACCAATTTGTTTGTCAAAATTAATTTGGGGGCTAGGAAAAGGGAAGTTGTTTGAAAATATAAAGGTCCATTATAATTTATACATACTTTTTAATCTAGTTTCAGACGTTCAAGCGTGTCCTGGATTTTTTTTCTTCTTTCAAATAATAAATAAAAATAAATGAAAGATGTATGCCGGATGTTTCAGTAACTAAATATCTGCACGCAAGAGTAATAAGGCAGCATACCAAATGACACCCTATTCCCTATTTAGTGCACTGCTTTAGACCGAAAACTGTCCGTCCCGTGGGCCATAGTTTGACCACCCCTGATTTATGAGGAGCAAAGATGCACTTACACAGAGTGGACTGATCCACTGAACCACTACACCATAGACATTTATATGTAGCATTTTAGGAAGAGCAAAGATGCACCTACACCCAAGAGCAGGGTTTCCAAAAGCTCGGTCCTGAGGCCCCCACGTTGTGGTTTTTGCCCTAGCAATACACAGTTGATTCACATAATCAAAGCTCGATGATGATTTGGTTATCTGTGTAGTGCTAGGGCAAAAACCACAACGGGCACCCAGGACGGGTCACAGGAAAGGGTTTGGAATACCCTGCCCTAGAGTGGACTGAAGAGGTACCATGTAAATACAACAACCATTAGATACACTTACACTCCAGAGTTGACTTTGATGGAAGCTGTGTTCTGTGGGATACCGAAGGAGCTGATCTCTACTGTGTCGTCATGGTACGGTGCTAACCTGCCGTGGCCCTCTGGCTCAGTGAACAAGTCAATATGGGGAATGCTGTAGTCCTACAGAGGGGAACACAAACCCAGGAACAGTCACCATAATGTGGAGGGAGAATTGTGATTGATTGCATTGTGGTAACACTTTATTTAAAACTGACAGATATAATGCTTTATATAAGCATTTATACCACAGCATTGTTGAATACTCATTTCTAATGACCTTTAAAGGGCATTCTAGAGTGTGCATTATGTTTCTCTTTATACAATGGGTGGGTGTAATCCTGGATACTGATTGGTTAAAACTGCATTCCAGAAGGTGTCTATTCCCCAAATTACCACCGGCAAAAGACGTTGAAATGCCTGTTTAATCTGTTATAATCTCTCTGCGCAATCCACTGTCTCATCAGCCCAGCCAGGCAATTTATAAACTTGATCTCTGCTATAAAAAGCATCTAGACATTATCTCCCATTTCAACAGCGGTGATTTGTATAAACCTTGCTGCCTGTCTCTCTGAAATTTGCAACATTGTTTCAATATTGAAATTTGGTCTCCAGCTGTCCCATAGTAATGAGCGTGTTGGGAGTCGGGATGAGACAGACAGGCAGGCAAGCTTTTTTCAGCCAGTCAAAATCATGAATCTACTGGCATCATTTTTATGGACACATACAAAGTAATGTCAATAGAAAACAGGTCAAATTAAACACAGCTAGTTTACTGTGTGTTCAGCTGCAGTTTGAAGTGATTGTGTTAGCTGTGTTTACATTTAGCAGACGCACTTATCGCAACTTACAAGTAGTGAGTGCATACATCTTCATTCCTACTGTTCCCCCTTTGGACCCGAACTCACACCTCTGGCGTTGCCTGTGCCATGCTCTACCAACTGAGCCACACGGCTAGCTCCCTTGAACAACAGTGTCCTGACGAGAGACCACATTTCCTACGCCAGGTGAAATTGTGCATCATTATCTCATTGTTATGGATGTATCCAAATGAATGTCACCAGAAAACAGCTTAAACAAATGCAGCTATTTTTCTGTTATTCTGGCTGCACTGTTTGACGTGACAGTAAGTTAGCCGTAGTTGGCTAGCTAGCAATAAGAAGATTGCAAGACTTAACAACTGGGTCAAGTCTCTGATCAGCCGATTTTGGTAGCAACCTTAGATTTGTGTCGGCACTATATCTCTTGGAAGAATGAAATAGTATGAATAAATGAATCAATCATTATTTGAATATGTTGGTAACCCGTTGTATAAAAGTGATAATGCCCTCGAAGCCGGTGTTTGGAGGATATATTGGCACGGTTTGCCGGCCGTCGACTTAATAACACTGGTGTGCCAATATATCCTCCAAACACCGGCTTTTCCAGCATTATCACTTAAGTAATGCACGGCAATAACCAACAGCTATGAGGTTCATTCTAACATGTTCTATGTTTGAGTTGCTTTTGAAATAAAACTGTGAATTGAAAACATCATTGGCATTGTTGAATTCGATTTTCATAATAGCAAGCTAGGAGGACAAACATTGTGGTTAGCTAAGCTAAGTCTATTTGTTTGGTTACCAAAACAACTAATGTAGCTATCTAGTAAAGTTAAGCTTGCTAGGTACTTCAATGGATGTTTAACACATTTCTATAACCAGATTAACACATTTCTAGCTGCAAATGGGTTATATTATAACCGTGGGATAAGCAGAATAATCAACTCAGGCCTTCTGTGGAAAATAATGCAACTCAGTCGACGGTCAGTGGCAGTCTGCTGTGCGTTGTGGCACACCTTTCATATCGTGCATTATATTTAACAGAACGCAAAGCCCCTCGTCAGGGTTGCCAGGTCTAGCTACATTTCTAACCAATGACCTCGGAAAACCCGTGCACAAGGCCTGAAAACTAGCCGCGCAGCAAGAGAGGAGTTGCCACATTTATCCAATAAACCTTTTACCCATAACGTTATCAAGTGAATTAAGAAGGAATATAGAAGTAATTTTTAAGGATGTAGGCTACGAAGGAAAATTTGGTTTCCATCAAAATATTACTTATTGCCAGTTTAAGAATATGTCACAAGAGAAAATATAAATGGCCCGTATCAAACTTTCCAGATCATTTTCCATCAATGTATGTCGATTTGACTGCTATGTGTTTAGAATTGCAAATCAACTTTGCCATGTTTTGCTGAGCGAGATCTAGGTAGCCTATATATTGCGATCTAGAAGAAAAATAAACGCACACCTATTAAGACGAGGTGCTGGCTAGCGGAGTAGGAACTTGAAAATAAAAGAGAGCCGCACACTCTGGAGAATGATACATTTGTGATAGGCTGTGACCATGATCACAATTGATGAATTCAAATGTAATTAACTGACATGGCCATTAATAATTTCATAATAACACACGGCTACAACAACAGAGTTATAGGCTATTTATTAAATCTGTTTGCCAGCTCCAGGTAGGCTGCACAAGTGGCACAAATTGATTTGCAACGACTCCAGCGATATCGTAGGTTCAACATATTTATTGTATCAAATGGTAGGCTACAGTAGCCTAGAATGGCATAGAAATTAATAGCCTACTCGATGGCCAACAGATGCAGATGTACCCTATCATTCTCCACACATTTTCCCATAACAGAAGCACACCAGGGAGTTCCATAACTGCCAATTCAAATTTACACCCACGCTGCGCTCCAGACCCTAGAACTGAGCATGGGTCAAATGCAGTGAAATATACTGTACATTTATTTGAGAGAAATGCCATGGCGGCCGCAGTGCAATTAGAAGTAGTCCAAAAAACCTGCCACCCACGACCAATACATTTTCACCAGCGACAACGTTTTCAAAGTAACCCAACTGGTGGAAATCGGCAAACATGGCAACCCTGCCCCTCGTTGATTATTATGTCTTATTATAAGGCTCATGATATGTTACGCTGTGTCTCTCTATGTAGCAACATTTACAGCAGAGTGGACACTCACCCATACAGCCAGTCGGATGGAGCCGATGACCATTGGTATGTCGACACGGGGGTGTGAACCTGGTGGCCCTGCATCTGCCCAGACATTGGTTAGCTCAATAGGCCCCTCCTCTAGGGCAATGGAACGTCCCTCGAACCCAGGACTCTCGTAAAGCACCCAGCTGCAAAGACAGATAGGAGCAGGTAAACAAACACATAAAATATGAATCATAGAAATATAATAATTTGAACAATATGATTATCTCTTTCTCTTAATTGATGTATTATTTTACATGTATTTGATTAGTGTTGCATTGATTATGGATGATCTGCATTAAACATATTCGTGTGAGTGGGGAGACGCTGAGAGAGGCATTCCCCTGGAGAGGGGAAACCGGAGTTAACCAGGTATTCCATGACTAAAATCCATGTTTGGTAAGCAAGTCTATAATTGCATCTGTAATTAAATGTAATTGCAGATGATGTTGTGTATACCTCTTAAGCAGACCTTTGACCTGTTATAAGTGCTGATGTGATAATTAATGTAATCTGTACTAGAGGTCGACCGATTCATCGGAATGGCCGATTTCAAGTTTTCACAACAATAGGAAATCGGTATTTTTGGGCTCTGTTTTTTTTTTTTTTTTACACCTTTATTCAATCTTTATTTAACGAGGCAAGTCAGTTAAGAACACATTCTTATTTTCAATGACGGCATTGGAACGGTGGGTTAACTGTCTCGTTCACGGGCAGGAAGACAGATTTTCACCTTGTCAGCTCGGGGGATCAAATCTTGCAACCTTACAGTTAACTAGTCCAAGCAATAACGACCTGCCTCTCGACCGATTAATCGGTATCGGCTTTTTTGGTCCTCCAATAATCGGTATCGGTGTTGAAAAATCATAATCGGTCGACCTCTAATCTGTACGGCTAGTTACCAAGACCACTGTGCCTTATTTGGAGGTTCCTACAAGATTTAATGACATTGTCGACAGAACAGTTGTTCCTGATAGTGGCTATGTAAACCTCCTTTATTCTAACTGCAGAAATGCATACAAGGCACTCTCTCGTCCTCCCTTTGGCAAATCTGACCATGACTCAATTCTCCAGCTTCCTGTTTACAAACGAAAGCTCAAATGGGAAGAACCAGTGATATGCTCATTACAGAAGTGGTGGGATGAAGCAGACGCGAGGCTACAAGACTGTTTTGCTAGTACAGACTGGGATATGTTCCAGGACATTGAGGATACCACAACAGTCACAGGCTTCATCAATAAGTACATAGACAATGTCGTCCCCACAGTGACTATAAGAATTAATCCTAACCAGTGCTTAATTGTACATTTGGAGGTGCCGGAACAAAAAGTGAGCCAGAGAGGGGGGTTACCCGGGGTGATCTGAGGTACCAGAAAGCATGAAAAAAAAAACTCCTTTGTAACAAAGCATTGCATGCATTATCTTGCTTTTGTGTACTGGCATAGATCAGTAGAGGTGCTTGCAGGAGTTGCACACAATGAGGATTTTTTTTATAGCCTAAGTGGCCCTTTTTTTAATAGCCTAAGTGGCCCTTATAAATGCATTTCATGCAATTCTATTTCATTTTAGAATACCTCACAAATGATCGAAATGATAGGCTACTTTGACACTGACAAACTGAGATGAATAAAAACGACCTTGACTTCAATCCATCATTGGCCTAGGCCTAGGTGTGTGTACATGTATGGAGGAAAGGGGGAAGGAGGAAATTCTAGTCCTAAAAAAGCTTTCTAGTTTCACTGACTCACCCAATGATGCTCAGCTCGCTCACCGGCGACGGCCGATACGCTCGTGCCAAAAGCTTTTCTCTCTTAATTCACTTGGTAAAACAATGCTGTTCGCTCAATAGGCCTATATGGAAGCTGATAACATGGTAGCCTACAGACAGATTAGTATTTTTTTCAGTGGGATCCCTTTGCTTTCCAAGCTGTATTTTCCAGCAATTGTATTTGAAATATTGTGAAAGGCTTGTTTTGGCTTTATGCTGTTCACTGACAGGTTTGCAGCATGTTCCTGACTGTAGGCATGCCTCGTGATTGGGCTACACACAATCCACAACTAGGCAATTTAGCTTTTTGATTGGCAGTCATTGTAAATAAGAATGTGTTCTTAACTGACTTGCCTTGTTAAATAAAGGTAAAAAAGAAAAGAAAAAGAAAGGTAAAAAAAAAACATACAAAGAAACCAGGGCTGTTGTGGGGCAGGTCAAGAGCTTTAAGTTCCTTGGCGTCAACATCACTAAGGACTTAACAGGGTCCACACACACCTGCAAAGTCGTAAAGAAGACACGGCAGCGCCTCTTCCCTCTCAGGAGGCTGAAAAGATTTGGAATGGGCCCTCAGATCCTCAAAAGGTTCTACAGCTGCACCATCGAGAGCATCTTGACTGGCTGCATCACCGGTTGGTATGGCAATTGCACCGCCCTTGACCGCAAAGCACTACAAAGGGTGATGCGGACAGCCCAGTGCATCACTGGGGCCGAGCTCCGTGCCACCCAGGATCTTTATATCAGGCGATGTTAGAGGAATGGCCGAAAAATTGCCAAAGACTCCAGCTACACAAGCCATAGACTGTTCACTCTGCTACCGTCCAGAAAATGGTACCGGAGCATCGGCAGCATCGACAGCTTCTTCCCCCAAGCCACTGCTAAATAGTAAACTAATACGCTGATCCTACACACACTCACTAGACTATATATACACACCATATCATTCACACACACTACATTGGCACTCCCACACTTTGGCACTGCTACTCTGTTCTTTTCTAAATTTGACTCTTATTATTATTATCTATCCTGATATCTAGGTCACTTTATCCTGCCTTCATGTATATATATATTTTATTTATTTAACCTTTATTTAACTAGGCAAGTCAGTTAAAAACAAATTCTTATTTACAAAGATGGCCTACCCTGGATGACGCTGGGTCAATTGTGCGCCACCCTATGGGACTCCCAATCACAGCTGGATGTGATGCAGCCTGGATTCAAACCAGGTACTGCAGTGACTCTCTTGCACTGAGATGCAGTGTCTTCGATCACTGCGCCACTCGGGAGCGCACATACAGTGTCTTCGATCACTGCACCACTCGGGAGCGCACATACAGTGTCTTCGATCACTGCGCCACTCGGGAGCGCACATACAGTGTCTTCGATCACTGCACCACTCGGGAGCGCACATACAGTGTCTTCGATCACTGCACCACTCGGGAGCGCACATACAGTGTCTTCGATCACTGCGCCACTCGGGAGCGCACATACAGTGTCTTCGATCACTGCACCACTCGGGAGCACACATACAGTGTCTTCGATCACTGCGCCACTCGGGAGCGCACATACAGTGTCTTCGATCACTGCGCCACTCGGGAGCGCACATACAGTGTCTTCGATCACTGCACCACTCGGGAGAGCACATACAGTGTCTTCGATCACTGCACCACTCGGGAGCGCACATACAGTGTCTTCGATCACTGCACCACTCGGGAGCGCACATACAGTGTCTTCGATCACTGCGCCACTCGGGAGCGCACATACAGTGTCTTCGATCACTGCGCCACTCGGGAGCGCACATACAGTGTCTTCAATCACTGCACCACTCGGGAGCGCACATACAGTGTCTTCGATCACTGCGCCACTCGGGAGCGCACATACAGTGTCTTCGATCACTGCGCCACTGGGAGCGCACATACAGTGTCTTCGATCACTGCACCACTCGGGAGCGCACATACAGTGTCTTCGATCACTGCGCCACTCGGGAGCGCACATACAGTGTCTTCGATCACTGCACCACTCGGGAGCGCACATACAGTGTCTTCGATCACTGCACCACTCGGGAGCGCACATACAGTGTCTTCGATCACTGCGCCACTCGGGAGCGCACATACAGTGTCTTCGATCACTGCCCCACTCGGGAGCGCACATACAGTGTCTTCGATCACTGCACCACTCGGGAGCGCACATACAGTGTCTTCGATCACTGCACCACTCGGGAGCGCACATACAGTGTCTTCGATCACTGCGCCACTCGGGAGCGCACATACAGTGCCTTCGATCACTGCGCCACTCGGGAGCACACATACAGTGTCTTCGATCACTGCGCCACTCGGGAGCGCACATACAGTGCCTTCGGAAAGGATTCAGACCCATTTATTTTTTCCACATTTTGTTACGTTACAGCCTTATTCTAAAATGGATTAAATAAATAAATAAATCCTCAGCAATCTACACACAATACCGCATAGTGACAAAGCAGAAACAGGTTTTCAGAAATGTTTGCAAATGTATTCAAACTAAAAACCAGAAATACCTTATTTACATATGTTTTCAGACCCTTTGCTGTGAGACTCAAAATTGAGCTCAGGTGTGTCCTGTTTCCATTGATCATCCTTAATTGTTTCTACAACTTGATTGCAGTCCACCTGTGGTAAATTAATTTGATTGGACATGATTTGCAAAGGCACACACCCGTCTATATAAGGTCCTACAGTTGACAGTGCATGTCAGAGCAAAAACCAAGCCATGAGATCAAATGAATTGTCCGTAGAGCTCTGAGACAGGATTGTTGTGAGGCACAGATCTGGGGAAGGGTACCAAAACATTTCTGCAGCATTGCAGGTCCCCAAGAACACTCCATCATTCTTAACTCCATCATTTCTGCAGCACTCCACCAATCAGGCCTTTAAGGTAGAGTGGCCAGATGGAAGCCCCTCCTCAGTAAAAGGCACATGACAGCCCGCTTGGAGTTTGACAAAAGGTTCTCTGGTCTGATGAAACCAAGATTGAACTCTTTGGCCTGAATGCCAAGCGTCACGTCTGGAGGAAACCTGACACCATCCCTACGGTGAAGCATGGTGGTGGCAGCATCATGCTGTGAGGAGTTTTTTCAGCGGCAGGGACTGTAAGACTAGTCAAGATCGAGGCAAAGGTGAACAGCGTAAAGTGCAGAGAGATCCTTGATGAAAACCTGCTCCAGAGCACTCAGGACCTCAGAGTGGGGTGAAGGTTGACCTTCCAACAGGACAAAGACCCTAAGCACACAACCACGGTAATGCAACCTTCAATGGCTTCGGGACAAGTCTCTGAATGTCCTTGAGTGGCCCAGCCAGAGCCCAGACTTGAACGTGATCGAAACATGTCTGACGAGACTTGAAAATAGCTGTGCAGCGACCCTCCCCATCCAACCTGACAGAGCTTGAGAGGATCTGCAGAGAATGGGAGAAACTCCCCAAATACAGGTGTGCCAAGCTTGTAGCGTCATACCCAAGAAGACACAGGGCTGTAATCGCTGTCAAAGGTGCTTAAACAAAGTACTGAGTAAAGTGTCTGAATACTTCTGTAAATGTGATATTTCAGTTCTTTATTTTAAATAAATTAGCAAATATATTAAAAAAACAGTTTGGCTTTGTCATTATGGAGTAGTGTGTGTAGATAGATGAGAAATAGATGAGAAAAACAACAATTTAATCAATTTTAGAATAAGGCTGTAACCTAACAAAATGTGGAAAAAATCAAGGGGTCTGAATAGTTTCCGAAGGCACTGTACCTCGTACCTCTACACATTGATCTGGTACTGTTACTCCCTGTATATAACTCCATTCTTGTCTATTTTATTTTATTCCTCGTGTTAGTTATTTTATTTTGTATACATTTTTTTTAAACTCTGCATTGTTGGGAAAGGTTCATAGGCATTTCACTGTAAAGTCTACACCTGTTGTATTTGGCGGATGTAATAAATACAATTTTTTTTATTTAGGCCATTAGACTTTTTCTGTGCTCTTGCTGGAGGTCTTTCTGTTGCAACTTGAATTAATCCAGATGCATTTTTTTATTGACTATCAGAGACCGCTCATCTTAATTTCACCTGGAAATTCTCTTTTACACTTCACGTTTAACTCTTTCTGCTGCCTGAAATCCTGAACCTGCTTGGCTAACATTCCACTCCTTGTACCCCATGTTTTACATGACAAGGAGTGTAAGGACTGGTACCCAGGCCCCTTGACTTTGGACTAGTTTATTGTTTGTGCATGTCCCAGTATCATGTAGGACAATAACTTTAGGTGGTTGATTCAATAAAATGAAGTAATATGAATGATAAACACTCCAATATAATTGTTATCACGCTTTGGTATTTCCTGACATGAGTCATAGGATGGGATGGTATTTGAAACCATCGAATAACTCAGCTTGGCATGCCAGATATTCTCTGCCAAGGAAGTACTATGCTACATGTTATGTAAATATGCTTTCTACAGACGCCAGACAGAGCATACAAAGCTGTGTATTTTTTCTGTTAACTGGATATTCCTATTCCAGACCTTGCTTGAACTTTGAAAACAGAACATTTACTCTGTAGGATATAAAAGCCAGTTTGGCTGTATGACTCACCATCCTCTCAACACCTTCACAGAAATCCTAGGAGACAGTTGGAGCTGGGTGGCATCCACCACGTCTCTGAAGACTTCATAAGTCTGGCCGCTAAACTGATCATGCTCAAACAACACCATCTAAATCATAGGAACAGGGAAGCCATTTTGTCATTTCAAAACATCAAGAGAAAAAGATGTCATGAGCAGCTCTGACGAAGGCAGAGAGAACGTAAGCTTAATAAACTAAAGTTACACTGGCAAGGTGCACTGTGGGTTTTATTTTCTTGAAGAAAGCATAAAGAGAGAAGGAAATGCTCAAACATCACCATGGAAACACCATGTGTCATTTCAAAATATCAACAGAAAAATAAATGCTGTCACTGCCTCATTTTGAAATGTGTTAGTTTAAAAAAAGAATGTATATGTTTTTGAAGAAGTAAACTTCCATTTATCCGACTACCAAAACAAACTGTCTTTTAATCAAGACATCAAGAAAAGGAAGTACATTAACTCTCCCTCTCTGAATCTGATGTCGATATTCCATCACATTGTATGACTCATCGGGTGACTCATCATATGACTAAGTTGGCAGAGCTATCATGAAAGTTTGTTAGGATGTTTCATTCCATTCACTTGTAATTCTCATCTTCAAGCATTATATAACCTCACGATATAACATCCCAAAAGGCAGCATATTCCCTTTATAGTGACTGCTTTTGGCCATCGAGCTCTTGTCAAAAGCAGTACACTGTATATGGAACAAAGTGTCATTTGGGATGCCACCTTATCACTTGCATGCAAACCTACAGTTACTGAAACAGCATAAAGAAAATAAAGTATATGTTTAACTGCCTGCCTTCCATCCCCACCCCCTGAGATTCCACAATGCAATGCTTTACCACAGAGTTTAAATGACTCTTGGCAGTACAGAATAGCTTGTTCTTAAACATATCCAGCTGTAGATCTGCTCCTTTCTCAAACAACACCATTTTCCCTTGATGTGAAACCATATGAAACAGATGTCTTCAATAACACAATGGTAGAGTCCCAAATGGCACCCTACTCTGTATAGTCCTATGGGTCCTGGTCAAAAGTACGGCACTACATAGGGCATAGGGTGCCATTTGGGACACAAATAACAGCTTCTCCTTCCATTCAGTTTCAATTCTATCCTGGTTCTTTGGAAATATCTGTTTGAAGCTGTGCCTACCTTTCCTGGTCGCCTATGGAATCCATTCACATCCTCTCTCTGTAACACCAAAATCACATGAATACTGCAATTATCATGACATTCTAGATGGTTATCTTCAATGTCATAAAATCCAGGTTCCAGAGCTGCTTATCAGTGTTTAAGTTAATGTTGTGTACTGTGTACTGTCCACTCTTAGAAAAAAGGGTTCCAAAAGGGTTCTTCAGCTGTCCCCAGAGTAGAGACATTTTTGGTTCCAGGTAGAACCGTTTTTGCTTCCAGTACAAAGGGTTCTACATGGAACCCAAAAGTATTATTTAAAGGGTTCTCCTATGGGGACAGCCAAGAACCCTTTAAGGCTCTAGATAGTTTTCTTTTCTAAGACTGTGTTCTGCGTACTGTGTACTTGTTTGTGGGTCAGGCCTTTCTGACTCATGGTTTGACTATGGTTTGTTTTATTGACTATTATGAGACATGTTTAAGTCAATTAATATAACTGTTTTATCCATAATACTTAATGAATATTACACACGTGTAACCCGCCAACCCACCCATCCATCCATCCCCTTCTCCCACACACACTTACATGGTCAGTACGAGTCCCTAGTGGGCCAGCCAGAGGGGCCATGGCCTCGAGTAGGGAGGATGGAGGAACCAGAGGAAGATTCGGTCTTCCATCCAGCATTAGGAGTCCAGGCCTGATATTCAAGTCTCCTCTACCACCTCCTTCAAGTGACTTCATCCCTCCAATAACCTGATATAAGCAAACAATAACCATTAAATACCCATCAGATAAGGATCCGTGTGTGAGGCAGTAAGACATGCTACCCTCCCCGTAAAAACCTACGGAAATACAAAAGCAATTACTGAAATAGGATAACATGTTTAAACACAGAACAGAGTGTCTGCGTTCTATGATAATGTTCTTCTAATCAACAGGAAATCCAACAGGAAAGCCAAACCCAGACGACGTTGGGCCAATTGTGTGCCACCCTATGGGACTCCTAAGCACAGCCGGATGTGCTGCAGCCTGGATTCGAACCAGAGACTGCAGTGACACCTCTTGCACTGAGATGCAGAGCCTTAGACTGCTGCGCCACTCGGGAGTAGACTGCTTGCATTTCACACCATTCAATCAAGATTGATCACACACTCTATAGCTTTCAAACATCTCAATGGCAGTGTTACCCAAAACACCTGCCAGTACCCGCACATCTGAATGGTCATCTATTCATTAAGCATTGGATTAGAGTATCAGGTGTGTTGGTACTGGAATAGAACAAATACGTAACATGACTTGGGATTCTCAAAGAGAGGTTTGAGAAACACTACCATTGAGATGTTCAAAGTGCTAGATTCAACATGTGGTGTGGGATGCAAGCACTACTCAAGAGAATTGGGAGTTGTCGAAAACCTACCTCTGAGTTGAGCAGTTCCTGCCCTGTGCTCAGCTCTAGTTTCCCAGCAGGCTCTCGGAGAGGAAGGTACTTCTCTAAATACTCCGGCAGCTTGATGTCGTTAAAGGACGGGAACGGAGAAGCTGAGTCACTGACCACAGCAGTCTGGGCAGAGGGCCTGTTCCCCAGGTTACGACTTTGGATGGTAGCCTCCCCAGAGGAAGTGGGGGAAGTCTGGGGGACTGGTGGTGGAGGGCTGGGCTGTTTGGCCAATGCCTGTCTGAGCTCCCCAGAGAAAGGGGGGTTGGTCTGGGATGGCTTAGTGACTGGTGAAGGGCTGGGCTGGAGGTGAGGGGCCTCAGTGGGAGACACCTCCCCACCCGGAGTGGTGTCCATCTGGAGTTGAATTCCGGGCCTCTTGCCCCGGGTGGAGGAGCTGTTCAGGCTACTAAGGATACAGCTCCCCTCCAAGCGTGACATACGAGGTTTCACCACCTTCGCCTCCTCCTCTTCCTTCTCCTCCCCCTCACCCCCTTCCTTCCTCTTCTCCTCACCCTCCTCCATGGTGGTCTTCTCCCTCTCCAAGAGGAGCCTGGAACGGGTGTCGAGGCTTTTGAGTAGGATGCTGCCCCTGTCCCGGTCTGTGATGCTGGCCCTGGCCGGCTTCAGCTCCCCTTTGACCTGGTTCCTCTGGAGCTTAGGCAGAAGACTCTGGGTCGTCTCCACAGAAAACTCCCTCTTCCTCCTCAGGCCGAACTGGAACTCCTCTGGGTCAAAGGTCTTCTCGAAGCGGTCCTCCCGGATAGCGGGCATTGCGAATGGTGGCTTGAGAGGATGGTGGTGGTGGTTCTGCCGCGGTGGCAACGAGAAAGGCACGCCAAGGCGTTTTATGTTCTCGATGAAGTCATCGTCGTCCAGTTCTCCGGACGTGTCCAAGAGGTTGCTCTCGCTGACCGATGAGCTGAGCTTGGGTTCAGCGGGGCGGAGGAGCTTCGGCTTGGGAAAGCGATGGTCCACGTCTAGCCAGCTGGAGGGGGTGTCGCGTTGGAGTGGCAAGCCACTGCCACCGCCCCCCAGTAAGGGGAGCTTATTCAGGGATGGATGTTGGGGAGAGACTGGGCTCTGTTTTTTGGTGGTTTCAGTAGAAGAGAGTATCTTCGGAACTTTGCCTGAACTGGGGAAAAATGTTGATTTCTCATTGGTTGTCTTGAGTTGTGTTACCGGGTGGATCTCGACATTCCCAACCAGTGTAGGATTTGTTACCACAATTCCTTGCTTTTCATCAGTTGTCCTTTCTTTCACAGTAGTAGTACAACTACTAGTAGATGACTTTTGTTCAAGTGCATCCCATTTTCCCTCTGCTAGCTTTCCATTGGGCAACATCACTGTCTTTTCTCTGTCCTCACTCTGTGATTGGCTTGGAGTGTTCCCCTCCTTCACATCCTCTGACTTTTTTACCTCTGGGGCTATAGTCTTTACAGTGGAGTTCTCCTTCCCAACATCCAGCCTTGGCCCCTCACTGCTCTTCGGCTTTGGCCCAGGTAGTTCTTTCTCTCCCTGACCCTTTGTCTTTTCTCGGGCTTTAGTCTCCGATGGAATCTGAGCAGAATCTACCGCTGTAGGTTTTGAGGCCTTGCTTGCTGTTTTTACAGCAGTGGAGTTCTCCTTCCCATCATCCAGACTTGACCCCTCACTGCTCTTCGGCTTTGGCCCAGGTAGTTCTTTCTCCCCCTGACCCTTTGTCCTTTCTGGGGCTTTGGTATCCGAAGGATTCTGAGTAGAATCTACCACTGTAGGTTTTGAGGCCTTGTTTTCTGTTTTTACAGCAGTGGAGTTCTCCTTCCCAACATCCAGACTTGACCCCTCACTGCTCTTCGGCTTTGGCCCAGGTAGTTCTTTCTCCCCCTGACCCTTTGTCTTTTCTGGGGCTTTGGTATCCGAAGGATTCTGAGTAGAATCTACCTCTGTAGGTTTTGAGGCCTTGCTTGCTGTTTTTACAGCAGTGGAGTTCTCCTTCCCATCATCCAGACTTGACCCCTCACTGCTCTTCGGCTTTGGCCCAGGTAGTTCTTTCTCCCCCTGACCCTTTGTCCTTTCTGGGGCTTTGGTATCCGAAGGATTCTGAGTAGAATCTACCACTGTAGGTTTTGAGGCCTTGCTTGCTGTTTTTACAGCAGTGGAGTTCTCCTTCCCACCATCCAGACTTGACCCCTCACTGCTCTTCGGCTTTGGCCCAGGTAGTTCTTTCTCCCCCTGACCCTTTGTCTTTTCTGGGGCTTTGGTATCCGAAGGATTCTGAGTAGAATCTACCTCTGTAGGTTTTGAGGCCTTGCTTTCTGTTTTTACAGAGGTGTCCTTCTCTACTACTGGCACTGTAGTGCTAGGCACTGAGGGGGTGGGTTCTGGAGTAGGCCTCACTCTGTGTGTCAGTGTGTCGTGGCTAGGTTTATCTGTCTTCGCCTCAGATGACATTACAGACTGGGTCTGCTTTGAGACATTGGTTTGCTGCTTTTCTAATAAAGGGTCCTGATGATCCGATTTTGTTTTCTGCTCAGGCACACGTGTAGACGACCCTTCCTTAGGAGGCTCGATTGCACATTTATCACTCTTTTTTCCCATCGCTGTCTCATCAATCTGAGTGACAACACTGGCAGTTTTATCTGACTGAGAAGGCTGTGTAGGAGTCAGTGAGGCTGGAGGTTTAATAGGAGCTACAGAGGTTGGGACAGCTTTAGTAGCAGCTGTCTCAGGGGTGTATTGTCTACTGCCTGAAGGAAAATCCTTCTCTGACTTTGTATCTGTATTTTTCTCAGGCTGTTTTACCATTTCCACCGCTTTCTTTTCAGGCTGCATTGGTCTGTTGTCGACTTTAGCGTGTGGGACAGGTGAGCCTTTCTCCACACGAGAGGGGTCTTGAACAAGAGTCTGTTTATTCTTAGGCAAATGTGAAGACAGGGATGTTTCGCTGTTGTCCTTGGAAACATTTAGATTTATCTTAATGGTAGAGGTCGTCTCAGAGCTTCCCCCCTCTGCCTTCTCTCCCTTGGAACTCTGTGAGGGTATAATGTCTACAGTTTGATCATTGGGCCCCTTTCTTACACTGATAGGATCAGAGGTAGCCATTTTATTGTCTTTGTTGACGTTTGGAGGTGTGGGTGATTGCATCTTTTCCTTTAACGGTTTGTTAGAATTTTCCTTTTCATCTGACAATGACTTGATCTGCTTGTCTGAGGCTGCTGGCTTTTTAATGACTACTTGTTGGCTGTTTTCACTAACAGACTCTTTTTTAACATCTGATTTTACGTCTACAGATTGACTGTATTGTGGCGATGTAACTGTATTAACGTCCTGCTCAAATGCAGTGGCCATTTTCTTTGTGGTGCCTGCCTCTTCCTGTTTGCTGTTGAGCACTTCCTGCTCAGTGTTTGTCACTTCCTGTTTGATGTCACAGCTCGGGTTCAGGTGATTGGCTGACTCCCCTCCTTTGCTTTTCCGTCTCTTTGACCTGGAGTTTTGTCTGCTGTTGGCTTTGGATTGTGGGTTGACCTCATTGGTTGAGTCAACCTGAGGTGTCAGCTGGCTTGAGTCTGAGCTACTCCCCCCTTTAACTGAAGTATTTAGGTCAATATTGGTAGGTCTCTTTGGTAGCTCCACTGTTTCAGTAGCCTCTTTGTCCTTTGTTTTGGAGTCTGTCTGATCTGCTTTAGGAACTGGCATGACCCCTACTGGGGTGGTATCTGGCTCCGCTGGTTTCAATGTTATCTCTGCCTTTGGGGTGCTCCGAGTAGGAGTCTTTTCCCCGCTGGCCAGTTTTCCCCGAATGTCCTGTTTTGTTGTCTTTGACACAGCAGAATCTGTAGACTTTTCAGCTATTCCTGCAATACTAGAGGACTTGTGGGGTACCATTGTTTTATCATCCACCTTCTGAGCCTCTGCAAAGTTCCTCGCCCGCTCCCGTATCGTTTTTAATTTCTCCCGAACAGGGGGGGCCGAGCTGGACCTGGCATCGCCACGTTCCACCGATTTCTCCCGCTGATCTGGCAACCTGAGCTCTCTGTTTACATTTGTTCTTAGCTGTTCTGTGACTTTCCTGGTGGGAGAAACATCTGCACTCCTGGGGTAAGTCTTACTGGGACTGGCAACCCCCATCGCTCTCCCCTCAAAAAGGCTGATCCTATCTGCGATCCGCCCAATAGGCTGAGGAGTCTTGGATTCCTCGTCCACTTTCTTTAAATCAGGTGGTCTGTGACGAATGAAAACAAAGAAGCATGTTTTCTGTCTCAATATGAACAAAAACCCTGACATTCAATTGATCTAGCTGTAAATACACTACATTTGTTCTATATAACACACAAAATCTATCTCAATGGATTTAGTGTTTTGAGCTAAGTGGAGTTAGTGGTTGAAATGCCAACAAATGTAGGACATATGTTGATGCACTACAAAGATAGTTTTCCCTTTACAGGTAGAATATCATTATTTAACTTTTTTTGCTATAAACAGAGATATTTAAAGTATTTAAATAACATATCTGATTCCTAAACTGCATAGTCAGGAAGTAGGTTATCCAATGATACAGTAATCTAGTAGTCAGGTAAACACAACTCACCTCTTGGTCACCTTCGGTTCCACCTTGCCCTTTCCCTTAGCTGTATCATGACCCTCCGTGACCTTTCCTGTAGCCATTCCTCCTTTCTCAAAGCTCACGGCTATGTGTCCTCCATCTCCCTCTGGACTCAGTGGCTGCTCCGAGTTCACCATCACTTTCTTCGCAAAGAACTTCACCTCGCTGTGTGACACCTTCACGCTCCGGCGTTTGGACTCGGCGCTCTCCGTGCGCCTCTCCACCCGACATGGGCTAGTGTCGTCAACCATGTCTATGTCCATGTCCCCTTCCCCGTCCACCACTGCCACCAGGGTGGCGTGTACTGGTGCGTCTAGGTCCTCCTGGGCTTCCTCCCTCTCCTTCCCTCTGCATATTTTTTGGGGAACTGAAGCATGTTCGTCTTTAGAAGAGGAGGGGGTGGAGTCTCCAGGTTTAGGTGTGTTATATTCTGATGATGTAGGTGAGTTCTCGGGTCCAGGCTGGGTTTTGGTGGGTGTATTCTCCTGAGAACTGGCTCCTCCTCCGTCTCCGGAGGAGTTCTTCCTGGACCGCCTCTTGCCTGAGTTCTTACGGCCCATCGTGTCTGTGTCTCTGTCTGACTCCTCTTCACCAGAGAGCTCAGGGATGGTTTGTGAGCTCGTCTGTGTCTCTGTGGGGGACTTCAGTGACACTCCCACCAGGGCACTGTAACTGCTATGACCTTTGATCCCTATAGCAGCTTTGAGACAAATCCTTTTGCGCTCCTCTGTCCTCTCCTTTGTATTGGTGTTCTCTGATGACAAGTCAACACTCTTGGATGATTTTGCTCTGGAAACCACCTGAAGTCTTTTCTTCACCCTGGTGGTGATGATGGCGTGGGGCACTTCCTGCTTTGTGTGGGTGTTCGTTCCGTTCTGGCTCAGGCTCAGGCTCGTCTCCTCCAGGTACACATGCAGCCTCTTGCCTGCCTGGACTTGGGCTCGGGGCAGGGCCTGGGTGTGTTCCTGTCGGTCAAAGTCCTCCCAGGCCACTCCCTCTTCAAGGGCAGATGAATGAACACGTGTCAGATTGCTGGCATTCCTCTTCGGGGCAGGATTCCCACTCGCTCCACTGCTCCTTCCCCCCTCCTCCTCCGTTTCCTCTCCCTGCGAGGCAATCCACCACTCCTCCTCCCTAGGACCTCCTCCTTCTCCCCACTCGCTCTGGCTGCTGGCTGCAGAGAGGGGGCTGTCCCTGTGGGTAGACGCTCTGGCGTCCGCCGTGTTCCACTCCTCAAAAACCCTGGAGAGATGCCGCTGGGCAGGCTGGGAATTCTGTCCCTCCTTCTGCTGCTCCTCTTCTCCCCTCACAGGCTCCTCCTGGGCCCCCTCTCCTTGTGGCCTGGGGCTCTGGTCTTCCGTCGGGGACTGAGAGGCATCGTCACTTGGACTCCTGGGGCTCCCTCTTTCTTTCCAGGGGGAGAACCAGCTCCCGATCCGACCCAAGACACCAGTACTGTGCTCTTCTGGGGTCTGAGACTGTAGTCGTAGAGGCAGACAGAGAACTAATTAGACATGTCTTTACAGTACCAGTACATATTCACTGACTGCCAGTGCCAATACACATGCATACGCTGCACATGCATAAGCATAAGAGGTTACCATTTACTTCAAATCTGCAGGTATAATGCATTATAACTTGTTGTAAGCATGTATGAGCCTTTATTTACAATGCCTTGTTATGAGGCTATGTTTTGTCCCTCTCTACTGTATGTAGGAGATTTTCAAGTGACTCAAATAGGCTGTTCAGGATGATTATAATAGGATAACAAGACAGTAAAGAGGCTCATTTGTGCCTATAGTCTTACAATGGATTAGAACGTCATTATAATGCATTATACCTACAGGCTACAGTGTAGGTACCTACGGGCTTTGAGTAAGTGTTACTGTATACAGTGTAAGTTACGTGTGTACGGCACAGTGAATATTGCAGATAGGCGAAAGGAAGGAAGGGTCAGAGAGTCCAAGGGTTATTTGCTTTGTCAATGTCAGATTTTGTGCAGCTCTCAACATAATGAAAGCATGCAAGAGCAGTACTAATAATACCTTTGTTATAGGAGCTCAACTCACCCAAGAGCCAAGTACCATATCATTCAGAGTCTTTATGCCGCTTGTGAACATGTTTTAGGCTTTAAAACATTTAAACCTATAGACCATAAAACACAAATATAATATATAATCATCCTAAAATACATACTATTTAGCTCTGTTGCAAATTAACATGCACCTATGCAAATAATTCATATTTTAGAGCATTTCACCCCCAGAATAAAATTGGGTAACATGGTGTAATTCTAACAGAAACCACTTTATGTCACCAATTTTTTAACACCATTGCTGCCACTACTCTTCCTCGACTGCAATTTTTATCTGTCTCATCTAAAAAATGTACAATACCGGTTAAACGTTTTACAAAGCCTACTCATTCAAGCTTTTTCTTTATCTACATTGTAGAATAATAGCGAAAACATCAAAACTATGAAAAACACATATGGAATCATGTAGTAACCAGAAAAGTGTTGAATGCATTTCAGTTAACAAGTATGCCATGTTAAAAGTTCATTTGTGGAATTTCTTTCCTTATTAATACGTTTGGGACAATCAGTTCTGTTGTGACAAGGTAGGGGTGGTATACAGAAGATAGCCCTATTTGGCAAAAGACAAGTCTATATTATGGAAAGAACAGGTCAAAGAAAGAGAAACGACAGTCCATTATTACTTTAAGGCATAAAGTTCAGTCAATACGCAAAATTTCAAGAACTTTTAAAGTTTCTTAAAGTGCAGTCGCAAAAACCATCAAGTTTTATGATGAAACTGGCTCTCATGAGGGCCGCCACAGGAAAGGAAGACCCAGAGTTACCTTTGCTGCAGAGTTCATTAGAGTTACCAGCCTCAGAAATTGCGGCCCAAATAAATGCTTCATAGAGTTCAAGTAACAGACACATCCCAATATCAACTGTTTCAGAGAAGACCGTGTGAAACAGGCCTTCATGGTCGAATTGCTGCAAAGAAATCACTACTAAAGGACACCAATAAGAAGAAGAGACTTGCTTGGGCCAAGAAACAGGAGCAATGGACATTAGACCAGTGGAAATCTGTCCTTTGATCTGTCCTTTGTCCAAATTTGAAAATGTTGGTTCCAACCTCTGTGTCTTTGTGAGACGCATAGTAGGTGAATGGATAATCTACACATGTGTGGGTCCCTCCGTGAAGCATGGAGGAGGAGGTGTGGGTGTGCTTTGCTGGTTACACTGTCAGTGATTTATTTAGAATTCAAGGCACACTTAACCAGCATGGCTACCACAGCATTCTGCAGCGACACACCATCCCAACTGGTGTGCGCTTAGTGGGACTATCATTTGTTTTTCAACAGGACAATGACCCACAACACCTCCAGACTGTGTAGGGGCTATTTGGACAAGAAGGAAAGTGATGGAGTGCTGCATCAGATGACCTGGCCTCCACAATCACCAAACCTCAACCCAATTGAGAAGGTTTGGGATGAGTTGGACCGCAGGGGTGAAGGAAAAGCGGCCAACAAGTGCTCAGCATATGTGGGAACTCCTTCAATACTGTTGGAAATGCATTCCAGGTGAAGCTGATTGAGAGAATGCCAAGAATGTGCAAATCTGTCATCAAGGCAAAGGGTGGCTACTTTGAAGAAGTTCTTTAACACTGTTTTGGTTACTACATAATTCCATATGTGTTATTTCATAGTTTTGATGTCTTCACTATTATTCACCAATGTAGAAATGACAAAAAAATAAAGAAAAACCCTTGAATGAGAAGGTGTTATAAAACTTTGGACCGGTAGTGTACGTCACAAACAAAACGAGTTAAGTTGATCTAATATTTTGTAATTTATAAAAAGTTATATAATATAGTATTATATTATATAGTATTACATCTATAAATGTTTTATGTATGTACCATTAAGCTTACTGCAAGCTCTACGCCGACGCAAGATTCGCAGTGTTGCAATTTAATTTTTAGTTACAAAAGGGACGGCTCCTTTTAATACGCTCTGGCATTCAACATACTTTTTTACTACCTGAACATTTTCACGCTGTATCATTCCTTCTGCAGTCGTGGGGGCAGTATGGCTTGGTTCCTTGATTTGATATATGGGCTATATATAGGCTATTCATCAAAGTAGCCTATTTTGCATTGATAACTAAATATAATCTCAGCCATTGTTCAAACAACAAGAATCCACCCAAAAAGGCGTTTTGTTTAAAAGTAATAACTAGTGAATACAGGATATTGTGAAATGGTAGAAACTGCTGTAGCCAATTAGCTAGCCATGTGCTTTTTTACTCTGTGACCAAAACACAATGTTTTAGCTGATATGGGAATGAATACACAAGCAGCATATCAAACTGTGATAATGTTTTAAGTTCAATCATCGGCAAGTATAAGAATATTTGCTAGGGCATATTTAAAAAAATTATAAATCAGATTTTTTCTTGTGTGTATGTGGGAAGCTGAAAAGGCTAGCTAGCTTGCTAAATCTTTAGCCAAGCTAAAGATAGCGGCTACAAGCAAGGGAAGGCAATTCTTCCTTGTTTTCACAAAAAAAACTGTGCTATCGCCCCCTTGTGAATAGCCGTGGGACTGGCGAGGATACCATGTTACCAAAAGGTGTCCACTATTCCAACAATCCCACTCCACCTACGTGCACAGAGTTAGATCAACGGAGTAAAGCTTGTAGTAACCTGTAGCGGAGACTAAATATAACTAATCCACTTGTTTAGAAAGAAAAATAGGAATCCGTTTTGATTAAAGCAGTAACATTTAAGTTGAGGGTTTTGGGGGCAACTGGTCCACCCCTCCAATGGGGCAACTGGCCCCCCGACAATCTAATGCAAGTCTATGCTACCTAAATTAGTATTTTACAAATAATGTCCAAATCATCTACAAGTAACTTCGTTGAGTTACACAGTCATTTTTAGACACTTTAGAATGATCTGGAGCGATAAAGAAAAGAGAGGCCTTACATCAAAACCTCATCATAGTGAGGATATTAATAGTGAGATGTGCAATGCCATTTTGTTTCAATATTTGATGTATTTAATTCAAATAAGATACCAAGACTTAAGCATTTAATTATTCAAAAGTATCAAAATAAAATGTATTAAATTGATTTTAACACAGTAATCTTCAGGGGGGTACCCTTGTACCTGGGAAAACTGTCATTTTCTAAAAACTAAATGTCATTAAATAACCAAAAAAGTGTAAACTGTAGCCACTTACTCCTCTTCATAGTTTGCTTTCCTAAGTATGACAATCAATTCCCATACCAAAGTTTTACCAAACGTTGCTTTTTTTGTGGCAGCAATTAAACATTGTTCTTAGGGGGTGCTTGTTACCCCATGTTCCCCTATATATGAAAATATATTTTTCAATCTAAATATAAGTACATGATAGATATAAGACCTCCAACATGTTCAACTGCTTCCATACCCCAGTGACAGAGAAATCTAAAGAACAACTTACCTTAAATTAGAGGAAAACTCCAATATTTAAAACCCAAAATGAACAGCTGTCAAGTACAGAATAAGTCAGTCTCACAATATAGTCAGTATGATAATAGTCTTTCTCTCGTTTTCTTTGTAAAAGTATTTTCCATGTCTGACTAACAGAAAAAGCAAACAGAACAGGAGGAAGACGGTTTGAAAGTGGAATCGAAGGTATGTGCGCAGGCTGAGTTGAAGTTTGATAATTATTTCTGTGCGGAACGGCGCGCATACGCAGCCTGGTGGTAAAATATCCGGCAAACGTTTCCCTCGGGAGATGACGCATTCGATTTGTAGGCTTGGCTGTTCCTTTTTTGAATCGTCTGGTTTCAAAGTGTGCCACTGTTGGCGGGCTGCTCAAGTCAGTCTTTCCATAAGCAGTTGAGAACTGTAGTTAACCCTTCAAATAACTGTCTGCCTCAGGATAACATGTAGTTGTTGTTTGTCTGTTTGTTTTGTCTATTTGTCAATAGAATGACCATAACCACAAGGCAAATGAACAAATATTTACACATAGCCTATTTCTTTCCACTTAATTAAGTTATTTATGCACCTAAATGTCAGCTATTAGGCCTAAAGTGCGATTGTCATTGTTATTATGTTACTTTGCAATATGTTTTTATCATTGATATAGCCTAATCATAGGCTAGACATTGCATATCTGTAATTAGACAATAATAATGTGATATAATAACATATAATAGAATATAGGCCTAAATAAACATTGAAATGAAAGACAATTGATATATCACCAATAAATATAACCCAAGTCACACAGATGCATTCCCTAGGCTGTTTATCAAATATTGACATCAAATACAGTGCCCTTTGTAAAAGCCTTGGTGCGCAACAGGTAAACTAATCCTGAAACAGTCGACCAAAATGTCAATGTTGCATTCCTTTCTGTTTCCCATTTAACACGCCCAGTTCATCTGTTAGACAAATCCCAAAGTTCAGCCAAGCCGCCTGCCATACACTAATTATAGTCAAAGAAAAGCATTAGAGAGAGACGGAGTACTTACCATGATAACGCCTTCGTTATTGAATCCGTTCCAAATCTCCCAGGAATCGGTCAAATGGAACTTGCCGGGGCGACTTTGAGCAAGGACCCGGTTAAAATAACACTCTCACTCCGCCACCGTCTCTCTGAGGTGAGGTAACCTATGTCTGCATCACCAGGACTTTTCCCTACAAACTAATACCGTAAACAAATCATTATATGAGTCCAAATGTCCTTGTCAAGAGTTTAGAGGCAATGTTTTTAAATTAAACCAATAGCGTAGCATTATCCATGTCGTTTGAGTGGCTTTCTGAGAGGAGGGCTGAGGCTACAGCTGGAATCTGCCCAGCCCAGGTAACACACCCCAGGGAGAAAGACTGGTGACAGCAGGTATGGCAGTATGTTGTGCAACACTTTCAGTCCAACACAAAAGTAAAGCACTCTTAGAGACACAGACACATGACACACACACACACACACACACACACACACACACACACACACACACACACTGTTGATACCCCCCATATGATAAATGATTCATCTATTGCAGTTGAAACCTGCCTTTCCAACCCTATTAAACATTTAAACACTGTATTGAATCAACGTTCTTATACCAGCACTTGTGGGAAACCGAACATAGACCTATTACATGTGCAACAATTTATTATAAAATACCTGTAGACACACACAGAAAAGCGGCCCTCTGAGCATATACTGGTTGAATCCACATTGGTTCCAACCAACAAGGAATAGCCTAGATGTTTCTGGCCAGAAGGGGAGATTTGGATTAAATCCTAGATGCCATCACCTGCCTTTGTGCCTGTGAGCAAGGCACTTAACGCCCACACTGCTCCTGGGGTTTGGGCTGGTAACCAGGCTATCTATGCTAGACGGACCCCATAGGTAATCGTCCCCATCACATAATGGTGCTATATTATAAAATATACATCACGGATATCCCTTTGTGACCCTGTAACACACTTGCATTGATACTCCACCAAGCCAACTGACCCGGAGGTAAAACGACACCACTGTTGCTTTTTCACCTGCGCCAAGATAGCCAACAGGCATCCGTTTGTCATTCACCTGGACCTTAGTGCACTATCGGCCTACTTTAGGTGCACTAATGAAACATTGCATATTTGAATATTTTGTTAGAATAATTAAGTAAGAACTGGGCTGACTGGAGGAAATGTTGTTCCGACAGGGCTGGTTTCCCATACACAGATTAAACCTAGTCTTGGATTAAAAATAATCTCCACTGAAATAGCTTTTTAGTCTAGGACTAAGCTTTACCTTCAAATGTCAAGTTTTAATGTCACATGCACATACAGTGAAATGCCTTTCTTGCAAGATCTAAACCCAACAATACAGTAATCAATATCAATATAGTACTAAAAATAACAAGAAGTAAGTAAACTATATACACTGAGTGTATTAACATTAAGGACACCTGCTTATTCCATGACATAGACTGACCAGGTGAATCCAGGTTGCTTGTTGTGAGCGCTGAGGGAACTTTATGCACTTGGCCAGATGGCTACTATTTACTAGTTGACATATAAAATATATTCACCCCACCCAGTATTGTAATCAAAATTGACAAGAAAGCATGTAGTCCTTGGCTGGGCTCAGTAGCATCTCATTAGTATGCAAGATCTTGAGTATCAGCTGTACATGTGATGGAAGAGTGCACTGCACATGTGATGGAAGAATGCACTGTGCATGCAGAGGGTTGCAATTCCATTGAGACCTAGAATTGCCTTATATGTATCCCACAAAAGTGTTCACTGTTATAAGCTAACTTTTTTGATGAATTTAAGCAAAATTCCCCAAATTCCCGAGCTTAACTTCTAATGGAAAGTTTCTGACCCTTTGCCACCCTAGTTCCAATACCATATTTACAATGTGCAGGGATACTGGAGTGATAGAGGTAGATATGTATAGGGCAGTGGAGGCTGCTGAGGGGAGGATGGCTCATAGTAATGTCTGGAATGGAGTCAAAGGAATGGTATAAAACATGTGTTTTTCATGGGGTTGATATCATTCCATTGATTCCATTCCATCTATTACTATGAGCCGTCCTCCCCTTAGCAGCCTCCACTGGTAAGGTGATTAGGCATCAGGATATATGGTAAACAGAGTAGCAGCAGCGTATATGATGATTGTATATGAGTGGGTTTGTGTGTGTTTGTGTAGAGCTAGTAAACATGTGTGTGCATGTTATGTGTGTGAGAGCAAATGAAGTGAGTGTGTGTGTGTGTTTGAGTGTCAGTGTGTGTGTGTATGTGAGTGTGTAGAGTTCTGTGAGTGTGCATTGAACCAGTCCAAAAATAAAATACACGGGTCAACTCAGACTTGTGTAGCCATTTTGTTTGCTATTTGGTAGCCTTATGGCATTTGGATAGAAGCTGTTCATGAGCCTGCTGGTGTCTTGATGCACCGGCACCACGAGCCGTGCGGAAGCAGAGAGAACACTCTATAGCTTGGGTGGTTGGAGTCTTTAACGATATTCCGGGCCTTTCTTTCACCCGATATACAGTGGGGCAAAAAAGTATTTAGTCAGCCACCAATTGTGCAAGTTCTCCCACTTAAAAAGATGAGAGAGGCCTGTAATTTTCACCATAGGTGCACTTCAACTATGACAGATAAAATGAGTGAAAGTTTATCTCAATACTTTGTTATATACCCTTTGTTGGCAATGACAGAGGTCAAATGTTTTCTGTAAGTCTTCACAAGGTTTTCACACACTGTTGCTGGTATTTTGGCCCATTCCTTCATGCAGATTTCCTCTAGAGCAGTGATGTTTTGGGGCTGTTGCTGGGCAACACGGACTTTCAACTCCCTCCAAAGACGAGGAACTTGTAGCTCTCGACCCGCTCCACTGCAGTCCCGTCGATGTGGATGGCGCTGTGCTCCCCCCCTGTAGTCGACGATAAGCTCCTTGGTCTTACTCACATTGAGCGATTGCTTGTTGGCCCGGCACTACACAGCCAGGTCACTGACCTCCTGTCTGTAGGCTGTCTCATCATCGCATGTGAGCAGGCTTACCACTGTTCTGTCTTCAGCAAACTTGATGATGCGCGAGGCAGTTGTGGGTGAATAGAGAGTACAGAAGGGGACTAAGCACACAAACTTGTAGGGCCCACGTGTTGAGCATCAGTGTGGCAGAGGTGATGCTGCCTACCCTTACCACCGGGGGTCGGCCCATCATGAAGTCCAGGATGCAGTTGCAGAGGGAGGTGTTCAGTCCCAGGGCCCAGGGTCCTAAGCTTGGTGATGAGCTTGGAGGGGAGAATGGTGTTGAACGCTGAGCTGTAGTCAATGAACAGCATTCTCACATAGGTATTCCTCTTATCTAGGTGGGTGAGGGCTCTGAGAACATGCCCTGGAATGCTGTCCGGCCCTGTGGCCTTGCGAGTGTTGACCTGATTAAAGACCTTACTCACGTCGGCCTTGAGAGAGATCACCCAGTCCTCTGGGTTGGTGGGGGCCCTCACGCAGAGCACAGTGTTGTTGTTGTTGTCAAAGCGTGCATAAAATGCATTGAGTTCGTCTGGTTGAGAGGCATCATTGGGCAGATAATGGCTGGGTCTTCCTTTGTAATCCATACTGGACTGGAGCCCCTGCCACATGCGGTGTGCATTGGAGGCTGTGTAATATGATTCCACCTTATTCCTATATTGTCATTTTGCTTGTTTGATGACTCTGCGTGGGATGTACTTGTTCCTGTCCTCAGCTGTAGCTTCAGGGTTGTCTGCGATAGCAATGTATGCGGTAGCCCTGTCCTTTGTCTTAGCGCCAACCTCATAGATAATCCAGGGCTTTTGATTGGGGAAGCAGCGAACTTTCACTGTGGGGAGAATATCACCGATGCATTTCCTAATGAAGCCAGTGACGGAGGTGGTTAGCTTGTCGATGTTAAAGGCAGAGTCTCATAACATATTCCAATCAGCGCTAGCAAAGCAGTCATGTAGCATAATGACCATTTCTCAACGGAGCGAGTCACGGGTACTTCCTGTTTGAGGTTTTGCTTGAAAACGACAAGCTGAATAGTGGATGAGGTGCTTGTTTGTGGGTAGAGTAACAGTGGTCTTTATTGCCCCAAGTGGCAAAGGAGATGTATTGATGCAAGTTGGGCATCACGTGTCTTAATGGCGTGGAATTAAAAGCACCGGCAACAAGTAAAGCAGCCTCTGTGTGCAACTTTTTCTGCTTGTTTATAGCCTTGTTCAGTTTTTAAGTGCCATCTTGTTATTTTTCTTGTCCTGAAGTGGAATGTATACAACAGTCACGATAACAGCTGGAAACTCCTTCGGGAGGTAGAAGGGTCGCCATTTGAGTATCAGGTATTCCAAGACGGATGAACAATGGTTAAAGAGTTCCACTGCACTCGAGTCAGCACACCTTTTGTTGTTAATGAAGAGGCAAACCCTTCCCCCTCTCGATTTCACAGAGTCCACTGTCCTGTCGGCTCAGTGGATAGAGAATCCATCCAGTAGAATACCCATGAGGGGTATCTTGTCCAAAAGCCAAGTTTCAGAAAAGCAGAGAATATTGCAGTCACGAGAATGTATGCACACATGACTGTAAGTCGCTTTGGATAAAAAGCGTCTGCTAAATGGCATATATTATATATTACGAGAGTCCCTTTGGTAGCAAATCCGCGATCAGAGGGTATCCTGACCCACACACGTTGAACTAGACACTGGCCTTATATACACTTTAAGGGAGTATTGGCGGGACAATTTGAGTCACTGTGCAGGTGTGACACATACCAGATGCCACTATTCAAGGACATGTCACCTTTTGTGAGGATAGCAACAGGCACAAGACACAGATGGGCAGTGACAGTGTGTGTTTACAATGGATGGTTACGATGACAACAACACGTAATTTCTGCCACTTTCCAGCTGCTACAGTACCTAGGCAGACCTGTTAAACATGTTTCAGTAGACACAATTCTTGCCCAAAACAAATGATCCAGCTATGTCAACAATGTTAGCTATGTGGTTAAATAGGCTGTCTTCCTCAATGTTTTTCAGAAACATCTTAGTTCATCTTTAATTAACGATACATTTACATTTACATTTAAGTCATTTAGCAGATACAGTTGTCTCTTGACTAATTTCCATATAACATACGGTACCAGTCAAAAGTTTGAACACACCTACTCATTCAAGGGTTTTTCTTAATTTTTTAAAACTATTTTCTACATTATAGAATGACAGTGACGATGTCAAAACTATGAAATAACACATATGGAATCATGTAGTAACCAAAAAAGAGTTAAACAAATCAAAATATATTTTATATTTGAGATTCTTCAAAGTAGCCACGATTTGCCTTGAAGACAGCTTTGCACACTCTTGGCATTCTCTCAACCAGCTTCACCTGGAATGCTTTTCCCACATATGCTGAGCACTTGTTGGCTTATTTTCCTTCACTCTGGGGTCCAGGGTGATTGTGAAGGCCAGGTCAAATGATGCAGCACTCCATCACACTCCTTCTTGGTCAAATAGCCCTTACACCTCCAGCCTGGAGGTGTGTTTTGGGTCATTGTCCTGTTGAAAAACAAAAGATAGTCCCACTAAGGGCAAACCAGATGGGATGGTTTATCGCTGCAGAATGCTGTGGTAGCCATGCTGGTTAAGTGTGCCTTGAATTGTAAATAAATCACAGACGGTGTCACCAGCAAAGCACCCCCACACCATCACACCTCCTACTTCCAATTTTCACAGTGGGAACCACACATGCAGAGATCATCCATTCACCTACTCTGCGTCTCACAAAAGACACAGAGGTTGGAACCAAACATCTCAATTTGGACTCATCAGACAAAGGACAGATTTCCACTGGTCTAATGTCCATTGCTCGTATTTCTTGGCCCAAGCAAGTCTCTTTTTATTATTGGTGTCCTTTAGTAATGATTTCTTTGCAGCAATTCGACCATGAAGGCCTGATTCACGCTGTCTCCTCTGAACAGTTGATGTTGTGTCTGTTACTTCAACTCTCTGAAGCATTTATTTGGGCAGCAATTCCTGAGGCTGTTCATTCTAATGAACGTATCCTCTGCAGCAGAGGTAACGGCAGGTAGCCTAGTGGTTAGAGTGTTGGGCCAGTAACCAAAAGGTTGGCAGATTGAATCCCCGAGCTGGCAAGGTAAAAATCTGTTGTTCTGCCCCTGAACAAGTCAGTTAACCCACTGTTCCTAGGCCGTCATTGCAAATAAGAATTTGTTCTTAACTTACTTGCCTTGTTAAAAAAAAAAACTCTGGGACTTCCTTTCCTGAGAGCCAGTTTCATCATAGCGCTTGGTGGTTTTTGCGACTGCACTTGAAGAAACTTTCAAAGTTCTTGAAAATGTTCCGTATTGACTGACCTTCATGTCTTAAAGTAATGACCGACTGACGTTTCTCGTTGCTTATTTGAGCTGTTCTTGCCATAATATGGACTTGGTCTTTTACCAAATAGGGCTATCTTCTGTATATCACCCCTACCTTGTCACAACACAACTGATTGGCTGAAACGCATTAAGAAGGAAAGAAATTCCACAAATGAACTTTTAACAAGGCACACCTGTTAATTGAAATGCATTCCAGGTGACTACCTCATGAAGCTCATGAAGCTGGTTGAGAGAATGGCAAGATTGCGCAAAGCTGTCATCAAGGCAAAGGGTGGCTACCTTGAAGAATCCCAAATATAAAATATATTTTGATGTGTTTAACACTTTTTTGGTTAATACATGATACCATATGTGTTATTTCACAGTTGTCATGTCTTCACTATCATTCTACAATAGTAAAAACAAAGAAAAACCCTTGAATGAGTAGGTGTGTCCAAACTTTTGACTGGTACTGTACCTAGCATTGGCGTATGCTGTTGAACAAGTTTTCTACATACTCGAAGTCACACTATTCATGTAGTTTGATTGACAGTACACTGACCAACCCACCACTGGCATTCCTAGTTATCTCATAGCCATAATCTTGTCACTTTGGGGGCGTTCGTAAATTGCCTCCAGTGTATCAGAGTGTGCTCTGGGTTATTTGCGTATCCAGAGTGTATCCAGGACACTGACCTGGACACTCTGACCAAGGATTAGGCTTTCTGACCTCACAACAGCAGTCAAACACCCAAGCTAACTGGCTAAAGTTGGCTAGCTTGCTAGCTACATCCAGACACAAATGAGAGAACGCCTCACTCTGACCATTTTACTCCCCCTAGCAGAGCTGGTTAGACAGTTTTCATGTTATCCAGAGTGTTGGTGACTGTAACTGTGCTGCTGGCAACAATTGAATTCTGTTTTTTTTTGCTGATGTTTACTGACACCTGTCCTATTGAATGGGTTTTGTGCGTTTGTAATACTGCGCGCTGGCACACTCAGATGAAATCAGCATAGATAGCCAGAGTGAATTTACATGCACACCTTATGTCTCATTCTCTCTCACTGAGTCGCTGCTGGAGACATACCAAGGCGCTAACTCAATCAACATCCAGTCATCCATATTGGCAAACAAGAACTCTGTGTAGAAGTATGCACAGATCTAGGATCAGCCTACCATGGGTGGAGGACACAAAATGGGCCTCAGGGTACGTAGCCGCAAAGCGTAACAGAGTAGAAAATTGGTCGTAAGTACCAAGTGTAGAGACATTTTACTCATGCTCTCATGGGTAAAAATAAAAGCGACAAATGAAGCCTCTTTAGTCATGAGTCCCACCTAATCGACAGATATTTAGGACACCTCGTGAGCTGTCCTAACCAGTTAAGAGTTACCAGCAGTTAAAAAAGACAGGGAGTCAGTGTTTCCTGCACCATAGACAGGCAAATGCTCTGGAGTTGAAATATTAGTTTGATGTTTCTATATGATCAATCCATAAATAATCTAGACATTCATGCAACAGTGTCTCTTGTGCTTTTGCCAATGATTTCACATAGGCCTAGGCCTCATTGGGTGTCTTGGGGGTAAACCCACTCCCCTCCCTATCCTGTAATTCTCCTAGAAATCACTATGTCAACAACAACAAAATACCAACCCTTTCCCTGGCTTCCATTACTCTTGCTCAATTTAACAATTAATGTGTCTCATCTCAACTTTTTAAGTCAATCCAACATAACGATTTGTGATGGCCTGTCTCCACTGTGTCTTATGTTGAAAAATATGATTACAAAAGTTCCATTTCAGAGCTCCAAAATTGTAAATCATACTATGTGATTGGAGGAATCATGGGCAAGTTATGCTACTTTAAACATTAATAAACATGTTATCCCACTTGGGAGACAAGTAGGAGAAAATGACCTGAATGAGTTTATTTTACTCCTGGCTTTGTCTGGGCAGTGTCATGTCACCCTAAAACCTACTCTGAGCTGGGAGTTTTTTATTGTCTTAAAACAGGTTTTAGCAGGATTCCTAGGTACCTTTCTGAGACGCTTTGTGGAAACTGCCTCAGATCAGCAACTCGGGGAAACTTCACCCTACTTTGTGAACCATCATCAGTGCCACTCCACTGTCCCACCCTCTGGTCAACAACAGTCATTACACCTTCAAGGACCAGCCTTCTCAATAGAAGCAGGAGAAGTTAGGGTGAAGTTGCCTCTAGACACTGATCTTGAGTCAGTTTAGGATGTTCCCCACTCTTGGTTGAGGATATGATTGCTGAATGGAGAAGCTGATCCTAGAGCTGTACATAGGGGAAACTTTACTCATGGAAGTTCATGGTCAACATATGGAGTGGAAATAAATGGTCATAATAACAAAAAGTATTTATTTCTAATGTGGAACTTGTTGTCTGTGTCAGAGTACTGAAATTATTTTCAAGGATGATTATGAATACTGTATTTTGCAAGGACAAAGATACACTCAAAGCCTTAAGGTGTGTGTGTGTGTGTGTGTGTGTGTGTGTGTGTGTGTGTGTGTGTGTGTGTGTGTGTGTGTGTGTGTGTGTGTGTGTGTGTGTGTGTGTGTGTGTGTGTGTGTGTGTGTGTGTGTGTGTGTGTGTGTGTGTGTGTGTGCAAAATGTGACGTAGTGGACCAGTCACCAGTAACCATCCACCCTCTTCCATCCATTAATTGATTGTGTTTCCACTCTGGATTCTGCTTTGCTGACCTAAACAGAACTCATTACTTTGGAGGAGGATGAAGTCTGCATCTGAAATGGCTCCCTATTCCCTTTATAGTGCACTACTTTTGACCAGACCCATTTTGACGATGGAAGAATAGGGTGCCACAAAGGCTGATGGAACACTTGATTCAGAGGGAAATGTAAGATTGCCTGACTCCACCCTTCCCACTCAGTCCTGGGTCACCATAGAAACATTCCTTCTTGAACAATAAACACAGTGACTAGTTCTGAACTTCTACATTTATTCAACAGAGAGTATACTCTGTATTCAGTTTACACAAGTCATTCACAACACCAACTGTGTTCCTATTGTGAAACTTTTCAAATCAAGTTGCATATGTAACCCGACTCTTAGCTTGTGTTTACGTTGTAAAAATCTGTAGTTATCACATTTGAATTTAAAAAGCTCAAAGAGTGAGTAACAAAATTGGAGAAGCCAGAGCCTGTATTCATAAACATGTCAGACTATGAGAGCTGATGTGGGATCAGTTTAGCCTTTTAGATCACAATGAATACGATTATATGAACAGGTGGGAACTGACATATCAGTCCACCTACTCTGAGAAGCTTCATGGATACGGACCCTGGCAGACCCTGGTGCTTGCAACCCCAGGATTGTGGGTTCGATTTCCAAGGGCCACCCATATGTAAAGTGTATGCACGCATAACTGGAAGTTGCTTTCAATAAAAGCATCTGCTAAATTGCAGGTATTTTATTATTATATTATTATTATGAATTGTTCAGTACCTAATAATGCTAAGGGCCAGTGGTGTAAAGTACTTTAGTAAAGTTTTTTTTTGGGGTATATTTACTTTACGATTTATATTTTTGTCAACTTTTATTTTTACTTTACCATATTCCTAAAGAAAATTCTGTACTTTTTACTCCATACATTTTCCCTGACACCCAAAAGTACTCGTTACATTTTGAATGCTTAGCAGGACAGGAAAATTGTTAATTTAACAAACTTATCAAGAGAACGCCCCTGGTCATCCCTACTGCCTCTGATCTGATGGAGTGTACCCCTGGTCATCCCTACTGCCTCTGATCTGATGGAGTGTACCCCTGGTCATCCCTACTGCCTCTGATCTGATGGAGTGTACCCCTGGTCATCCCTACTGCCTCTGATCTGATGGAGTGTACCCCTGGTCATCCCTACTGCCTCTGATCTGATGGAGTGTACCCCTGGTCATCCCTACTGCCTCTGATCTGATGGAGTGTACCCCTGGTCATCCCTACTGCCTCTGATCTGATGGAGTGTACCCCTGGTCATCCCTACTGCCTCTGCGGCGGTCCTTCTTGTGGGCTCTAGAAAGAGGCCAGAGTTTGCGATTTGGAATTCCAAGTTTTGTACTTGTGCATGACACAAGTACTTTTTCCAACAATTGTTTACAGATGATTTCACTTATAATTCCCTGTATCACAATTCCCCTGGGTCAGAAGTTTACATACACTAAGTTGACGGTGCCTTTAAACAGCCTGGAAAATTCCAGAAAATGATGTCATGGCTTTAGAAGCTTCTGTTTGGCTTATTGACATCATGTTGGGTCAATTGGAGATGTACCTGTGGGTGTATTTCAAGGCCTACCTTCAAACTCAGTGCCTCTTTGCATGACATCAAGTCAGCCCTCAGAAAAACCTCAGAAAAAAATGGTAGACATCCACAAGTCTTGTTCATCCTTCGGAGCAATTTCCAAACGCCTGAAGGTTCATCTGTACAAACAATGGTACGCAAGTATAAACACCATGGGACCACGCAACCATCATACCGCTCAGGAAGGAGACGCGTTCTGTGTCCTAGAGATGAACGTACTTTGGTGCAAAAAGTACAAATCAATCCCAGAACAACAGCAAAGGACCTTGTGAAGATGCTGGAGGAAACAGGTGCAAAAGTATCTATATCCACAGTAAAACGAGTCCTATATCGACATAACCTGAAAGGCCGCTCAGCAAGGAAGAAGCCACTGCTCCAAAACCACCATAAAAAAGCCAGACTACGGTTTGCAACTGCACATGGGGACAAAGATGGTACTTTTTGGAGAAATGTCCTCTGGTCTGATGAAACAAAATAGAACTGTTTGGCCATAATGACCATAGTTATATTTGTTGTCCAAATGGACAATGACCCCAAGCATACTTCCAAAGTTGTGGCAAAATGGCTTAAGGACAACCAAGTCAAGGTATTGGAGTGGCCATCACAAAGCCCTGACCTCAATCCTATAGTAAATGTGTGGGCAGAACTGAAAAAGCGTGTGCGAGCAAGGATGCCTACAAACCTGACTCAGTTACATCAGCTCTGTCAGGAGGAATGGGCCAAAATTATTGTGGGAAGCTTGTGGAAGGCTACCCGAAACATTTGACCCAAGTTAAACAATTTAAAGGCAATGCTACCAAATACTAATTGAGTGTATGTAAACGTCTGACCCACTGGGAATGTGATGAAAGAAAACAAAGCTGAAATAAATCATTCTCTCTACTATTATTCTGACATTTCACATTCTTAAAATGAAGTGGTGATCCTAACTGCCCCCGTGCATAAAGCTTGACTGGCCTGCACAGAGCCCTGACCTCAACCCCATCGAACACATTTGGGATGATTTGGAACACCGACTGCGAGCCAGGCCTAATCACCCAACATCAATGCCCGGCCTCACTAATGCTCTTGTGGCTGAATGGAAGCAAGTCCCCACAGCAATGTTCCAGCATCTAGTGGAAAGCCTTCCCAGAGGAGTGGAGGCTGTTATAGCAGCAAAGGGGGGACCAACTCCACATTAATGCACATCATTTTGGAATCAGAGGTTCAATGAGCATACTTTTGGTCATGTAGTGTATATAGAACCAAAATGGTTCTACTTGGAACCAACTAGGGTTCTTCAATGGTTTCTCTTATGGGGAGAGTTGAAGAACCGTATTATGTTCTAGATAGCACCTTTAGATGGCAGGTTTAGTGTTTGTACCTCCCTCCCTCCCTTGTTTGTCAGCATCAAGTCTCCTGGTGATCGGCTCACTTGTATTCGCCACACACCTCTTTGTATGTGTCCCAAATTGCAACCAATCACTACTTAGTGTGCAATGTTTGGGCCCTGGTCAAAAGTAGTGCACTAAAGGGAATAGGGTGCCATTGTAACATCGTTCTTCGTTTGTAGAAAGAGAGTCGGACCGAAATGCAGCGTGGTGGTTACTCATGTCTTTAATGAATGAAAAAACAGAACGATACATGAAATAACTAATAAATACAAAAACAACAAACGGAACGTGAAACCTATTACAGCCTATCTGGTGAACACTACACAGAGACAGGAACAATCACCCACGAAACACAAAGCGAAACCAGGCTACCTAAATACGGTTCCCAATCAGAGACAACGAGAATCACCTGACTCTGATTGAGAACTGCCTCAGGCAGCCAAGCCCATACAACACCCCTACTCAGCCACAATCCCAATAATACAAAAACCCTAATACGAAATACAACAACATAAACACATGTCACACCCTGGCCTGACCAAATAATAAAGAAAACACAAAATACTAAGACCAAGGCGTGACAGCCATTTGGGACGCTAGCTAGTCTTTGCAAGATGAATGCAGGATGACATCTCCTCTAACTTACAATGAGACAATCTCCTTGTACCTTGTATTGTCATCTTGTTATTGACTAATGTGTTTGTATTATGAAAGGTTTGTTTTTTCGGTTCTTTCATAAAGATGAATTAAAGCAAACAAAGCTTAGATTAGATGCAGCTGTAGGTTCTGAAGCTGGCCGGCGACTTTAATTAGCTGTCTGTGCTATGCTAGTGTAATATACCGGTTAACAAAAAACACTCAGAGACTCATGGCTGATGGTTTATATTACCTGTATAATCATCTATACATGAACAGTATTTATACATGCATTTATGCGTTTAGAACCTGCTTCTTTAGTGTCTGATGATGTTTCTGTCTGGAACATTTCTCAGTCAAGATACGACAAGGGCAACGGAAGACTAGTGTTCATCAATATGTATTCCACACAGTCTCTCTCCCTCTCGCTCTTCTCCAACGCCCTCTGTGCGTTTTTCATTCAATCTTTATGAGATGGTTTCTCATAAAGAGGCATCTCATCTCTCCAGTGTAGTGTCATCCAGCCCATACTTATAAAATTAATTCATGAGTTAGCCAATTAAGATAATGTGATGGTTCGGTGCGGCAGGTAGCCTAGTGGTTAGAGCATTGGACAAGTAACCGGAAGGTTGCTAGATCGAATCCCCGAGCTGACAACGTAAAAATCTGTCGTTCTGCCCCTGAACAAGGCAGTTAACCCAATGTTCCTAGGCCATCATTGTAAATAAGAATTTGTTCCTAACTGACTTGCCTAGTTAAATAAAGGTGATAAAAAGACGCTGCAGTTTCAACTTGAGAATATTCTCCCTTGCAGAAAACATTGTCAACCTATTAGTACAAGCTAACAAGTAAGGTTCACCAGGGGCTGATTGATGGTGGTTTGTAGAGAGTATTTTCAGCCAATAGCCAGATGGAAAAGAGCTAGGTCATGTTCATGAGTCACCAAACACAGGAAAACGGACTGAAACAGGGCGGGACTAACTGGAATTGTCCATTAAGAAACACAAATGTTTGTTTTTATGTTTCAAAATGTTTTTTTTTGTTGCATGCCCTAATGAACACAACCCTGGTAGTCATGGGTGAGGTCAGTGTGACTTAACAGTAAATGTTAGTCCACATTCCTATAAAAGAAATGAGCAGAGGCCATTTAGAACTCAAGTATTGCCATTCATCTGCAGCTATGGTAACATATCTCCAATAATGATGTCAATGATGTACGTGGATGGGGCGGGGCCTCAGCTGATGACGTGGTGGCCATCCAGAACGCACGATTGGCTGTCCAGGAGGGCGGGCGGCTCACACAGCAGCAGATCATCCTCTCCCGTCATTGAGCTGTGCTCCGAGTTCACAAAGTTGGGAATGTCGAAGTGGTGCGACAGGAAGATGTGTTCCCTCTCTGACTTTCCCTCCTCTGGAAGTCCCTGGAGGTCGATACCGCCGTCTCCCCGCTCGCTGGCTTCCCCCGCCTCCCCCATCTCCTCCAGCCCGAAGGAGCTGCGTCCTCCCAGACTCCCACGGACCCTATGTGGCCCACATCCATCCCCTCTCCCCTGCTTCTCCTTGCTGATGTAGAAGAAGGAGCGTGATTCGTCCAGAAGGGGGCGCGAGAAGGCCTTGTCCTCGTCGGCCAGGGAGTCCCCCTGGGGGCAGTGGATGTCCACGACGCAGTTCCCCAGCCGGTGGCGCTTCTCGCACGGCTCCAGGTTTCTGTTGGGGAGGGAGAATAGAGAGCGAGATGTTACAAGGAGAGGAGAGAGGGAGGGTGTGAAAGAGAGGCCTTCAATAGAGACCTTCATTTTAAAGTGTTTTTATTCCAAGTTTTTATAGAGCCAAATGTACCAGTAACTAGGTATTTTCCATAATTTTCAACCAATTGCAGTCGTGTTCATTGTCAACTATTTCTATTGGTCCAGTTAATGGAAGTCGGCAATTGACACAGGGGTTTCAGCTCAGTCATTGGGTCACCTGCCATCTTGAAGTATGTGTGCCAGAATGTTTGTGTCAGTAGAATGTGCTTGGAGGAGGGAGAACAGGGGCCTCGCATTGATCAGTACTTCTTGAGAAGTCATTTAAGTCAGTCGAATGTTCAGTGACTCGAGCAAAACCAAAGTTTGCAGAATATCAGTACCCCTGTCTCTGAGCAGGCTAACTCAAGCACATAAACATCAAATGTGGAGTGTATTGAGCCCATCCAGCAAGAAAGAACAAGTGGGTATAAACCTACGGTTTAGAGCCCTCAAACTAAACTCTGGACCTCAAAGCCAGTTCCACTGCGTTTATTCATTGTTCCCCTCTACTCAGGGACTGATTTAGACCTGGGACACCAGGTGGGTTAAATTAATTATCCCTTTCAAATTCATCAAAGCGCTTTTCACCAAGGAAAAAGCATAACTCTAAAAGTAAGAGCTGGAGGATCACCTGGAAAAAAACAAATTATTTTATAGAATAGCATGTCATATCACTTAATCCGGCATAGCCAAAGACATGACAACAACAATGACCACTACTGCAGCATCCACCAGGTGCCTGCTTGGATAACTTCAAGATAACTTCAAGTGGGCCAGAATGAAGATTGAATAAATACCTTGCAAATCAAGAAACATGTCTATCACCAAAGGTAAACTGTCTGACAAAAGGTTTCTCCATCAATGATGAGCCAATACCAACAAAGCAGCCCATAAAAACCCTTGGAAGTATTGTATGATGCACGCCGCAAGGACACAGACCCAGCCCAGGTGACGACGGTATGATGCAAGTCTCAAGGTCACAGACCAAGCCCAGGTGACGACGGTATGATGCAAGTCTCAAGGTCACAGACCAAGCCCAGGTGACGACGGTATGATGCAAGTCTCAAGGTCACAGACCAAGCCCAGGTGACGACGGTATGATGCAAGTCTCAAGGTCACAGACCAAGCCCAGGTGACGACGGTATGATGCAAGTCTCAAGGACACAGACCAAGCCCAGGTGACGACGGTATGATGCAAGCCTCAAGGACACAGACCAAGCCCAGGTGACGACGGTATGATGCAAGCCTCAAGGACACAGACCAAGCCCAGGTGACGACGGTATGATGCAAGTCTCAAGGACACAGACCAAGCCCAGGTGACGACGGTATGATGCAAGCCTCAAGGACACAGACCCAGACCAGGTGCTAAGGCAGGAAACCATCAGAGGACTCAAGAGCATTGACAGGTCCATCCATCCTGCCAAGCTGAAGCTTTGAAACCAAGTGAACAACCATCAATGCCTTGCCTCCCAGAACACCTGACCATACGCAACAAAAAGCATTTGTCCACGGAGGAGAACAAAAACTGAGAAATCTCTCTCCAAGAACAAAGGCTGGAAATCTGAATGCGGCCCTAGAATGGAAAATGCTGACTGATGTGGACCAATGCCTCACAGTTCCATCTGAGATACAACAGCTGTTACCCACCTAAGACCAAACCTGGTACTATAGTAGACCATGGTCCCTGTCTCTGTGCGCTCTCTACTTTGTGAAGTTAACTGTGCCTTGTGATGATAAGGTGGACGAGGCATACGAGAGGAAGAGGCTGAGCTTGCAGTAGATACCGAGCAGGGAGGCTGGAAAGCAAGAGTTTGCCCAATGGAGGTTGGGTGTCGTGGATTTGTGGCAACATCCACTACCAGGTTGCTGAAGGACCTTGGGATCCACTGCCAAGCATTATGTCAAACCATGAAGGAAACTTCGGAGTCTGCTGAAAGGGGTAGCCAGTGGCTCTGGCTGTAGAGAAAATAACCCAGATGGGCCTCAAAGTGAGGGTGGAGGAGATTGAGATTGTGCAGGTATAGAGGGGGCTGGTTCTGGGATACCAGAATTCACTGTTGAGCCTTCTGGAAATGCTGTGGACTCATCAACGAAACATTTAAGATGGAAGGGTCCCACTTGAAAACACCAATGAAATATCTGCCTTATCCTCATCTCAACAACATCAAGCAAGTGTTATGTTAGTGCTCACAATCCACTATTGGCACAAAGGATTTATAACACCATGTCCTTTGTATTCAGAACGACTTTTAACTACGGTGAGCCATATAAGTTTTAGCTGCCAGTTTTGTATGTTTAACTTGCTCTGCTACTGCAGTTTTAAATAAAGTAATTTTGAATAGGACATTCTCAGTCCTATTTCAAGCCTTTTAAGTGTTAGAGTAATGGCCATCTCTCTCACAGAGGGGGTTAGAGTGGAGAGGGGGGGGGGTTAGAGAGGAGGGAAGAGAGAGGATAAAAGGAGAGAAGAGAAGAGGGGGTTAGAAAGAGAGGAAAGGATGAGAGAGGATAGGTTAGTTGAGGTGAAGGGTTAGTAGAAGAGAAGAGGGGAAGGTTAGGAGTGGAGAGAAATTCAATTTAATAGGACTTTAGGAAAGATTATGAGGATGGATGGATGGAAAGGAGAGGGCAGAGAGAAGTCTATGAAAGAGCAGAGAAGTTAAGTGGCGAGGATGCGAGCAAGATGAAGAGGAGAACCCACTGGGTACAGACGTCAGTTCAAGTCTAGATTTACATTTGGTTGAGTTGTCAACTAACGTCAATTTAACGTGAAATCAACAACAAAAATGTCACCATGTCATTGTATTTAGGTTAAAAGTTGGGTGGGAAAAAAATACAAAATGACCTTACTTTTTGCAAATCCAATACTTTCCCCACATTGTTTCAACGACATCACTTAGATTTTTTTGGGTTGCAATGACGTGGAAACAACGTTGATTCAACAGTTGACCAGTGGGAAGGGACAAAGCAGAAGGAGCAATACGTGTCAATGAATTTATATTACTTTCAAGGACAGCAATATAGCTCCTGAATGTCTTATAATCCAACATTTGATTGAGTCCTTTATTAGATTGTGTAATTCAGAAATAATCTTAACAGACTGACGATTTATCACATTATGGAGAGAACAGATTATATTCACTGGGTGATTACTAGATTATTATTTTTTTCCCAAAGGTAGCCTTTCTTAACCTGTTTGTGCTGTCTTGCCAATAACCATATGGGAGTGAGCAAGACAGCACAAATGGTGCTTTTTCCATTGAGACTTACCTCCACATCAGTGTGTCACCAGTGTTTTGTGTTAATGGTAGCTCTAGTGTTAGTGCGTTTCCACTCCAGAGCCAAGCCATCTGCCTCTAAAGTGCCATGAAACAGCCTCCAGAGGTGAGACTTAATGGACTGATGCAGAGACAAGTTAATATAAACAGATAAATAAAGCTCCTTATTTCTCCTTGACATATACCTCTCTTTCTTATTTATTATCTACTAATGGAAGTTCTGCTAATGGCATATTAACCAAAAAGCTAAATGTTAGCCACAGTTGTTCTGCAGTGCGGTAGGTAAGACAGTTGGATATGATCGAGGGAATCAGTCTTTGGCTCTGTCTCAATTGTCTAGAAATCTGTTCTCTCCTCTGGTCTTCTCCTTCATTTGTACTGATTAGAAAAGACTTGTCAGGTGAAAACAATATGGTGTAAACTCATAATTAGGCTGGATTTCACCTGCTCAATTATTTTAGATTAGTGCAGATAACAGAGAGAAGGCGAGGTGGGGACAGACTGAGAAAATTGAGAAAAAGGCCTTCAAACTGCAATGCTAGTTTCTGAGGCTGTCCATGGTTCTGGAAGGGCTCCCAGCAAAGGGTGGAGAGGTAAGGGGTAGAGGGTTTCAGGGGAAATGGGGAACGTAGATGGGGTAGACAGATTGTACATTTTAGAGGGGGACAGAGGGGCTGTTTTCAACTCACTCTTGGTGCGGGGCTCCTGTCTTGGTCAGCAGGGTGAGGATGAAGAACATGAAGACGACGAACACGGCTAGTCCCACCCAGAAGCCGATGACGATGGAGTCTGCAACATCAGATCAACAAGGGATTATGTTCCAGTTCCGGTCAGTAAATAGTCATTAAGTTGTAAAACAAGCACACTGTGTTGGAAGATGTTACATCATCTCCATCTCTCCCTCTGTCTTTCAGGTTTCTCTTATTCCCTCTCTTTAAATACAGTAAGATTGTTTTGGTGAGATTTTTGGATGAGATGGAGAAGTGAATGCAACATACGTATTATTCACTGGTCGATTCCATTTGATTATTCACCCACCTTGGCATTTTTCCTATTTTGTTGCCTTCCAACCTGGAATTAAATTGATTTTTGTGGGGTTTGTATAATTTGATTTATACAACATGTCTACCACTTTGAAGATGCAAAATATTTTTCATTGTAAAACAATCAAGAAATAAGACAAAAAAACCAGAAAATTTGAGCGTGCATAACTATTCACCCCCCCCCCCCCAACTTTTGCAGCAATTATAGCTGCAAGTCTCTTGGGGTATGTCTCTATAAGCTTGGCACATCTAGCCACTGGGATTTTTGCCCATTCTTCAAGACAAAACTGCTCCAGCTCCTTCAAGTTGGATGGGTTCCGCTGGTGTACAGCAATCTAAGTCATACCACAGATTCTCAATTGGATTGAGATCTGGGCATTGACTAGGCCATTCCAAGACATTTAAATGTTTCCCCTTAAACCACTTGAGTGTTGCTTTAGCAGTATGCTTACGGTCATTGTCCTGCTGGAAGGTGAACCTCCGTCCCAGTCTCAAATCTCTGGAAGACTGTAACAGGTTTCCCCTCAAGAATTTGCCTGTATTTAGTGACATCCATCATTCCTTCAGTTTCCCAGTCCCTGCCGTTGAAAAACATCCCCACTGCAACCACCATGCTTCACTGAGGGGATAGTATTCTCGGGGTGATGAGAGAAGTTGGGTTTGCGCCAGATATAGTGTTTTCCTTGATGGCCAAATCGGCTCAATTTTAGTCTTATCTGACCAGAGTACCTTCTCCATATGTTTGGGGAGTCTCCCACATACCTTTTGGCGAACACCAAACATGTTTGCTTATTTTTTTCTGGACACTCTTCCATAATTCCCAGCTCTGTGGAGTGTACGGCTTAAAGTGGTCCTATGGACAGATACTCCAATCTCCATGGTGGAGTTTTGCAGCTCCTTCAGGGTTATCATTGGTCTCTTAGTTGCCTCTCTGATTAATGCCCTCCTTGCCTGGTCTGAGAGTTTTGGTGGGCGGCCCTCTCTTGGCAGGTTAGTTGTGGTGTCATATTTGGTTCCATTTTTTAATAATGGATTTAATGGTGCTCCGTGGGATGTTCAAAGTTTCAGATTTTTTAGAACCCAACCCTGATCTGTCCTTCTCCATAACTTTGTCCCTGACCTGTTTGGAGAGCTCCTTGGTCTTCATAGTGCCACTTGCTTGGTGGTGCCCCTTGCTTAGTGGTGTTGCAGACACTGGGGCCTTTCAGAACAGGTTTATATATCCTGAGATCATGTGATACTTAAATAAAGTCTATCAGTGTGCAATCTAACTAATTATGTGACTTATGAAGGTAGTTGGTTGCACCAGATCTTATTTAGACGCTTCATAGCAAAGGGGGTGAATACACATGCAAACACCAACTTTTCCATATGTTATTTGTTTTAGAAACAAGTCATTTTTTAAATTTAACTTTTTTTTTTACTATTTGTGTATGTCCATTACATAAAATCCAAATAAAAATACATTTAAATTACAGGTTGTAATGCAACAAAATAGGAAAAACGCCAAGGGGGATGAATACATTTGCAAGGCACTGTAAACCTAAGCATGAAACCCTAGGCCTATAGACATTGGCTATATATTTTATCCCGGGATGAATTTAAACAATAGCTGTTGATGACTTCCTAAATGCTTTAGTCCTAAATTACAGAATTGAATATAAACTCAGCAAAAAAAGAAACGTCCCCTTACTGTGAACTGCATTTATTTTCAGCAAACTTAACATGTGTAAATATTTGGATGAACATAACAAGATTCAACAGCTGAAACAAACTGAACAAGTTCCACAGACATGTGACTAACAGAAATGGAATAATGTGTCCCTGAACAAAGGGGGGTTTAAGTACTGCAGTGCATCTCCTCCTCATGGACTGCACCAGATTTGACAGTTCTTGCTGTGAGATGTTACCCCACTCTTCCACCAAGGCACAATGGGGGGAGGGGGGTGCCCTAGCCCTAGCCCTCACCCTCCGATCCAACAGGTCTCAGACGTGCTCAATGGGATTGAGATCCGGGCTCTTCGCTGCCCATGGCAGAACACTGACATTCCTGACTTGCAGGAAATCATGCACAGAACAAGCAGTATGGCTGGTGGCAATGTCATGCTGGAGGGTGATGTCAGGATGAGCCTGCAGGAATGGTACCACATGAGGGAGGAAGATGTCTTCCCTGTAACGCACAGCCTTGAGATTGCCTGCAATGGCAACAAGCTCAGTCCGATGATGCTGTGGCATACTGCCCCAGACCATGACGGACTCTCCACCTCGATCCCGCTCCAGAGTACAGGCCTCGGTGTAACGCTCATTCCTTTGACGATAAATGCGAATTTTGAGACAAAAACGCGACTTGTCAGTGAAGAGCACTTTTTGCCAGTCCTGTCTGGTCCAGCGACGGTGGGCTTGTGCCCATATGCGACGTTGTTGCCGGTGATGTCTGGTGAGGACCTGCCTTACAACAGGCCTACAAGCCCTCAGTCCAACCTCTCTCAGCCTATTGCGGACAGTCTGAGCACTGATGGAGTGTAACTCAGGCAGTTGTTGTTGCCATCCTGTACCTGTCCCGCAGGTGTGATGTTCGGATGTACCGATCCAGTGCAGGTGTCGTAACACATGGTCTGCCATGATCAGCTGTCCGTCCTGTCTCCCTGTAGCGCTGTCTTAGGCGTCTCACAGTACAGACATTGTAATTTATTGCCCTAGCCACATCTGCAGTCCTCATGCCTCTTTGCAGCATACCTAAGGCACGTTCACACAGATGAGCAGGGACCCTGGGCATCTTTCTTTTGGTGTTTTTCCAGAGTCAGTAGAAAGGCCTCTTTAGTGTCCTAAGTTTTCGTAACTGTGACCTTAATTGCCTACCGTCTGTAAGCTGTTAGTGTCTTAACGACCGTTCCACAGGTGCATGTTCATTAATTGTTTATGGTTCATTGAACAAGCATGGGAAACAGTGTTTAAACCCTTTACAATGAAGACAGGGTCCTGAAAAAGGGACGTTTCCTTTTTTGCTGAGTTTGATTGAAGTATTTTAACATTTAATTTGCTCTGTTAAAAGTACCCTTTGGGATGACTTTGATTGCAACAGTGAATCTATTAGGTGTAGATTTCTCAAATCATTCTCACATTGGTAATAGTCAGTGAAAGATATTTAAGCTGGGCTTGGTTAAAACCCTGGATGGAAGACCAAAGGGATAGTTGTAGATGGCTCAACTCTCCAGTAGAAGGGTGCTGCCCAGTTCATAATTAAGCAAGAAGGCACGAGGGGGTGTGGTATATTGGCCATATATCACAAATCCCTGAGGTGCCTTATTGCTATTATAAACTGGTTACCAACGTAATTAGAGCAGTAAAAATAAATGTCATACGGTCTGCTATACCACGGCCGTCAGCCAATCAGCATTCTGGGCTCTAACCATCCAGTTTATACTTTTTTCTTATAGAGGATATTGCATAGAGTATCTGATGTTGCTTCAAAGGTACAAATTCAACATATTTTATAAGGTTTGTTGAAAATTGGTTACCATAATGACATAATCCTGTGGTTGAATTTTCACTCAAAACAACAGTTGATGACTTTTTGCAAATCCACTGTATTTTCCACATAGATTCCACATCACAATATGTTGACAAATGATGTTGAAACAAGGTTGATTGAACCAGTCTGTGCCCAGTGGTGTCCCACTGATTTGGAAAAAAGGAGAATTACAATTAGGGAAGAAGCTGCCTGATGCAATTATAGAAACTTAATTAACATAGAGGATAGACGTGGTGGGAGTGTAAACAAACATGCACGCGCGCAGACACACACGCACAGCGACAAATTCACGCCGACAAAATGTAATGTGCACACACACTATCAATTGACTAATCAATTGACTTATCTAGCGTTTCATTAAGAGGCCAGGGAAGGCGTTTAGTAAAATAAGATGTCACTCACATCGATGAGCCTTGAGACCCTCGAAAGACACGGGCTCGTCATCATCATAATATTCATACTGCCACACATAATCACTGCCACGTGTGCTGCTGGGTCGACTTTGATTATAATGATGGATTTCGGACATCTCAAATGGACTGTGTCACTGGGTTTACCAGACCTAAGAGAAGACAAAATATAACAGCAAAAGTATTGGCATGCTGAACAACTGACTTAGACCTGGGTATCCGTATGAAAACCGAACCATAAACATTTTCCAGAAATATAAGAACAGATGAAAAGTTTCCAATTGAAGTAAAATGTTCACGTTTTTTTGCCTACCTGCATTTCATTCAGAATTTAGAAATCCTACAAATGCTCCAACACATGTATCCAGCATCCACTCTTAAAACGGTAATTCAGTGGCGAACAAATTACCAGATTCGGCGCGTCAAATGCGAATTCAAGATAAGAGAAAAGTAGAAAAACCATCACAAATAGACAAACTCAGCTGCGTTATTTTCAAGCATGTGCATCAGCAGGACATCACACCTAGGCTATGCATCACACTGCTGCTATAGAAGCCTGCAAAGCGCAGTATCAAGTAGCCTCCGCACGAGGGTTCACTGCGGTTGGATAAGCAGCAGCGCCGGTGGGATACCGTGTGACGCAACCTAGGATAATATATTCATATTGATCGGCTTTGGGTATTGAATTGGATTGGATGAGCGAAGGGAGGCGTTGTTGTCAAACATCTAGTGAATGGGTAAACTCAGTAATGTAGGCCTATTGTAAAAAAATATATGTTATAGGCCTCTTAAAGGGGCAATCTGTGATTGATACATCAATTTTTGGACTGAAATTAAATGAACCATACATAGACATTGATTCTTGAAGAATATAAGATACACATGCTTCATGAGCTTGGTTTAACTAACACCACCAGAACCCAAAATATGATCTTGTTTTGCTCCTTTGTTTGTAAAAAACAAATATGGTTGTAAACAAACATTGTATAGCCTCACAACACGGTTAAAACTATAATGTTGATATCATATCATGAACTTGAGAGTGGTTACATTTCTCCGAACCCATCCTTCAGCTGCAAGGTTATTATAGTTTTGTGATTTTGTAATAGTTTTTATTTATTAGAGTTTTATACAATAATTTATATTCCTATTTTATTTTTTATTTAGTTTCAGATTCAGATGTAGTTGCAGTGTTAGGGTCAGACAGTAGCCTTTGTGTGGGAGGCTAAGAGCCATTTAAGTGATTCAGGCTTATAATTTGTGTTTTTGGGGATGTCACTTCCTGCCACAGGGGGGAGAATACATAAGGTGATGAGGTTTGGTCATATTCCAATTATAAATCAATCTTAATGTGACTTGGATTTAAAAGGATAATCGTCGGCAGGGGCACTCCAGGGATATTGGGCCCCATGAAAAGATATCACATTGGGCCCCACCACCACAGGCCACACCAACCCTGCCCAATTGCTGTAACTACACACCCCCAGAACCCAATCGACCCATTCAAAGCTTTAGATAACTCTATCTTTGCAGGCTTGTAACTCTCTTGTAGTCCAATATTACTGCGTGATATTTACTGACAGTGAGCTGTGAAAATATAACACTGTGTAGACAAACATGCAACATTCTGCATACAGTGGAATTCACTATTTGATACAAGACTGATACCCTCTATAAGAAATGTGCTAAAGGCCATCTTCTACAATCTAAATGTAATTTTAATGGTACAATTCTTGAATGGAAAATTCTCTTAACATTCATGAATAACTTAAAATCAATATAAATGTAACCTTCAATTAAAATAAATTAACATTATCATCTATAGAATATGACAAACCAAATAATAAAATCAGCAGCAGATTGTTGAACTAAGTTACATACCAACTAGAAAATAAACAGCTGGAAAAGTGGAAATGGAAAACCAAATGGAAATGAAAAGGCCTGATGGTGGCGCTAGAGGAAAGGTCACGTGGTCATCAAATCAATAGGTTTCTTCCACTTAGGGTCTTGATTGTGCACAACACATTTTATGGCAATCCAGCCATTACTTTGAGATATATCTTGTTCTTAGTCTGTTCTCAGTCTTGTTCTCAGCCTGTGGGCATCATGTGTGTAGTGATCCAATATCCATAGCCATGCCATTTATTAACAGTTATCACTGACCCTTGCTCAGCATTACTCACTAAGAGCCCAGCGCCAAGCCTTCTTTCTAGCAAAGTCACTGATCAAGTCTTTGAAGTCCAGCTTTCTAGCTAACTTACTTTCAATGGACAGAATGCAAAGACTACAAAGCCTGTCCTGGGATATAGTGGACCTCAAATAGTTTCAGTTTTAGCTTACTGAAAGCGCTCTTGCCACCAGCTACATTCACAGGCAGTGTGCAAAATATACGTAAAGCAATGCACACTTCTCCATAAATGCTTTGCAGCTGCATCTTACAAATTGCATCCAGGAGACCAAGAGGGGAAAGTGGCAGCATATGAAACTTCAACTTCACTTCATAATCAGTGGTTGGCACACAGAAGAGACTTTATCCTCACTAATCTGCCCAACTTTCAGAACAGCAGAAAATTATTCTACAATTTTTGCAGTGGTGTGGAGCCTAGTGTCCAAGTCACTTATGATGTTGTCCAGTAAAAAACACTGTGTTCTGAAACACCGTTGCTGCACTGTCCTGAGCTGTCTCCTCTTGAGAGGTCTCATCGTGGAATCTCTTCATTTTCCTCTGGCGGCTGTGTTCCTTGCTAAATTGAGGTGCAACATCCTATTGCGCAGCAATCAGTATTGCCTCAGACAGGAAAGACTCCTATCCATCTCTATGAGTCTGCATCTCTTCCTTTAAGGCTCTGATATTGGCTGCCTTTTTCCTGACTGGAGGATCACATTCCTGTCCTTAATGTATTGTAGTACCTGCAGCATCACAATGCCACCAGCCATACTGCTCGTTCTGTGTGTGATTTCCTGCAAGACAGGATTGTCAGCGTTCTGCCATAGCCAGTGAAGAGCCTGGATCTCAATCCCATTGGCTTGTCTGGGACTTGTTGGATCGGAGGGTGAGGGCTAGGGCTATTCCCCACAGAAATGTTCGGGGACTTGCAGGTACCTTGGTGGAAGAGTGGGGTAACATCTCACAGCAATGACTGGCAAATCTGGTGCAGTCCATGAGGAGGAGATGCACTGCAGTACTTAATGCAGCTGGTGGCCACACCAGATACTGAGTGTTACTTTTGATTTTGACACCCCCTTTGTTCAGGGAGACATTATTCCATTTCTGTTAGTCACATGTCTGTGGAACTTGCTCAGTTTATGTGTCAGTTGTTGAATCGTGTTATGTTGGTACACATATTTACACATGTTAAGTTTGCTAAAAATAAATACAGTTGACAGTGAGAGGACGTTTCTTTTTTTGCTGAGTTTATTCAGATGATGCTGCGTATCATTTAGCTCAGAAACACTGTCAGTGTGATCGAGGCGTAACGGTGGTTGTCCTAACATTGCCGTTGATGTGCAGTTACTAATAGCTGGTGTCTGTCCTACTTTGTCTTTATACTAAAATTGTTTGTATGATTCTTTGTGGGCGCTGTTCAGATTACCTTTGAGGTTGGTTGAGTTCAAGCTTAACAGAGCCGGGCGGCCCTGCAAATTATGCAAGGGCCCCGCCTTCCTCTCGTGTCAAAGCGGGTGTCAGTGTTTACAACTTAGATGAGAGGATGAAGCGGAACTATCCTTCTGGTCACGAAAAGAAAACAACAAAAAAACACCACGAGAGTGAATTATGGGAACAGCGATCAGGTAAACTTGTGTTCTCTCCTCTCCAAGTTTGATGTCAGCAAATAACAGTAATGTGAAGTTGATGTGATAGCTTGCAGTGCATCTCTCTCTAGCCTGTCTGATTTGCTAACCTAGCTGGACAGTGCATCTCTTGGTCTGTCTGTGTCTTGCTTGCTTGCCAGCCACTTCCAGGGCTGTGTTCTGTGACTTTGTGCCTGACAAATGTGAGCGTGAATACAACTATTTATTACGTTTGATAAACGTCAACAGGCAACGTTGTTTATAACTGCAGCTCAGAAAAGATAACATAGAAAAATAACTATTCCCTGTGCTGAGAGCAGAGTATGTATTTTTGTCACAGCCACTGTTAGAGCTGCCGTTTTGGTTAGAGACGTTGTCGCTGAACCACTTCATTCAAAAGGACGTGTCATGTGGCGGCAATATGGGCTCCAAGGAAGAAATCTATTAGCGTCAACATACAAAAAGATCCTCAAAAACACACCCGTGAATCATTCGACATTACTAACTAATGGACAGAGTCAGGGCTAGTCAGAGTGGTTGTATGGTAGTTCTATGGTCAGCTTCCATCCTTTTATATGGGGGGGGTGTTGTCTTGTGCGCATGCACAAAATTAAATTTGCGCTTTCCAGCAGCAACCTCTGTGGGCACAGTATAGACAATATATTGGCATGATGGCACTTCTCAAATGCGCATATAATTTTAAAACAAAACAATGATTATCTAGTCTCTCAGTCAAGGTTTAGTTACAACTCTGGACTAATGCAAGATGGAAAGCAATGGGTTGACATTGACTATTGATTTATATATTGAATTTAAAATGTTGATTAGTTGGGCATACTGGGCAATAATCAGTATCAGTAAATATTAACCATCAGTATTCAGCCAAGCCATAGTATAAATCATATTTTATATTTGAAAATGTATAAAAGGAAATCTGGGGGAGCCAGTTTGAATGGGCCTGATGCAGGTGATGAAATTAATAATAATAGCAGCTTCAGCAAGTACTAACACAGACCCAGTACAGCTGGCTTCCACAAATACTAACACAGACCCAATACAGCCATTTTCAGCAAGTACTAACACAGACCCAGTACAGCTGGCTTCCACAAATACTAACACAGACCCAATACAGCCATTTTCAGCATGTACTAACACAGACCCGGGTGAAGTACAGGCAGCCTTAGCCAGCATCAGATACAAGCAGCTCAGACCCTAATAGAGCAGTTGCATCTCCACCAAATAACCCAGCAGATTGGCCCCCAGTCTTAACATACTTTATGAGGACTGAGTTAGTGAGCAGAGGTTCATTCAAACTAGGATGGATTTTTCTTACCCTAAAGACAAGTCTAGAATAGGTTTCCATTCATGCTTATTACAGAGACAGTTGTCAAATGGGGAAAAGATTACCAGGAGCTGGCTAAATGGGGAAAAGATTACCAGAAGCTGGCTAAATGGGGAATAGATTACCAGGAGCTGGCTAAATGGGGAATAGATTACCAGGAGCTGGCTAAATGGGGAATAGATTACCAGGAGCTGGCTAAATGGGGAATAGATTACCAGGAGCTGGCTAATTGGGGAATAGATTACCAGGAGCTGGCTAAATGGGGAATAGATTACCAGGAGCTGGCTAAATGGGGAATAGATTACCAGGAGCTAGCTAAATGGGGAATAGATTACCTGGAGCTGGCTAAATGGGGAAAAGATTACCAGGAGCTGGCTTTCATATTCAATCAAAAACAACGCTGTGTATTGCTTATGCTGTAAGCTCTTTTCTACAAAAGACTACAAAATAATAAAGGTGTGAATGACTGGTCAAATATCAACGCCATTCTGAAACACCATGAGGGTAGTCCTGAACACACAGATAATATGATTAAGCAGAGAGAACTTGATCTGCGCCTAAGTCGGGGACAGACTCTTGACCAGTTACAAATGACAATTTTGGAGGCTGAAGAAAGAGATGGTGGGATGTCCTTACACGTTTAATAAGTATCACCCAGTTTCTGGCTCAAAGAAACCTAGCATTCAGGGGTTCATCAGACAAACTCTTCCAACCAGATAATGGAAACTTACTAAAAGAGGATGAATTACTGGCAAAATTTGACCCCGTTATGAAAAATCATTTCAGCAAAATTAAAGATGGAGAGACACATGCTCATTACCTCATTATGCTCATTATTATAAGAGAATGAGCTGATACAGATTGTTAGTGACAAGATTCTGGAAGCAATAGTGACTCAAGTAAGAGACTCAAAGTTCTTCTCCATTATCTTGGACTGTACGCCTGACATTAGTCACCAGGAGCAAATATCTATTATTTTGACAAGCGTGGCTTTAATAAAGGGAAAGCCAGAGATCAAGGAGCACTTCCTCTGCTTTGTGAATGTTGAGGTTACAACAGGCTTGAATCTGTCCACTGTCATCTTAGATAAGCTGAACGAGCTGAAGATTCCATTTGAAGATTACAGAGGGAAAGCATATGATAATGGGGCCAACATGAAGGGCAAGCACCAAAGAGTACAAGCCAGACTGCTGAAAGAAATCCCAGAGCCGTGTTCGTCCCATGTGGAGCACATACTCTAGACCTCGTCATTGCAGATGCTGCCAAATCTGCAAAAGATGCAGTTAGGTTTTTTGGGCATTTGCAAAAGCTCTTCACCTTCTTTTCAGCTGGCACACAAAGATGGAGTGTTTTGAAGAAACAAGTGAACATATCCGTGAAGTTATGGAGTGCCACAAGGTGGGAAAGTAGGCTCCAAGGTGTTCATGCAATCAGGTATCAGGCTTCTGAGGTTCGGGAAACATACTGGGAAACTGGATTCTTTGAGGCCCAGACTACAGCCAAAAGCATTTGTGAAGAAATGAATGTGAAGACTGTTCTGAAAGAGAAGAGACTGAGGAACAGCAAGAGTCATTTGAGCTATGAGGTTCCTGATGAACCAGTGACTGATGCTCTGAAAAACCTTGAAGTCAACTACTTCAACATTGTGGTCGTCTCTGCTGTGACATTCATGGATGAGAGATTTGAAACACTCAATCAGGTGAAAACCAAACATGGAGTACTGCTGAACTTCAGCACTGCCTCGCAGATGTTCAGTGAGTCTTTAAAGGCTCAGTGCATGGAAGTTGAAAACACTCTAACCTTCAGAGATGACTGTGACATCAGTGGAAAGTATCTGGAACACGAGATTCAGAATTGACCTGATCTGCTATCAGATAAGATACTGCCGTTGAGCTGCTTTCCTTTCTCTGTGAGAAAAACCGGGAGGAACTCTATCCGAATTACAGTCACCCTACCAGTAACAGTAGCATCGGCAGAGAGGAGCTTTTCAAAATGAAAGCTCATCAAAAGCTACCTGAGGTCTTCCATGTCACAGGAACATTTGAGTGGTCTGGCCATCATGAGCATAAATCCTGACAAGGGGAAACATGTCCTACGATGGTATCATTGTGATTATTTTTCCTCAAGAATGTGCAGAAGACGAGTATTGTGATGGTAAGATATGAATAAAAACATTCAAATGTTTACACACTTAGTAACATTTAAGATTGTATGGCAGAAGTGCATTTATGTAAATGACTGACTGCTTAACTATGTGACATACTTTCTCCATTTCTTCCAGACAGTCCAGATTGACTGGTGCCCAGACAGACTGGTGCCCAGATTGACTGGTGCCCAGACAGACTGGTGCCCAGATTGACTGGTGCCCAGACAGACTGGTGCCCAGATAGACTGGTGCCCAGACAGACTGGTGCCCAGACAGACTGGTGCCCAGACAGACTGGTGCCCAGACTGGTGCCCAGATTGACTGGTGCCCAGACAGACTGGTGCCCAGACAGACTGGTGCCCAGACAGACTGGTGCCCAGATAGACTGGTGCCCAGACAGACTGGTGCCCAGACAGACTGGTGCCCAGATAGACTGGTGCCCAGACAGACTGGTGCCCAGACAGACTGGTGCCCAGATAGACTGGTGCCCAGACAGACTGGTGCCCAGACAGACTGGTGTCCATGCTGATGCTGAAAATGCCCAGGCTGTAGAGGTTTTATTTGACTATTTTGAGACATATAGCTGCAGCCATAGCCTTTTAGGCTTATGTTTACATTGATTGTATAATTGTATAATATCGCGAGGACTGGACTAATTACCAGGCAGCAGAGCCAAAGCTCAGTGTTATGTTTTATAATTTTCTACTTTTTGTATTTTCTACAATTTCTTATTTATGCTAATGTTAATATTCACTTATCTTAAGATTCTATAGAAAATATTCCATTCAATAAATATTTTTTTTTATACCTCATTTTGTTCTGTATAGCTCTACTTATTCTTAGACCATTAGAGGAAGCAATCCGTTTTAAAGGAGGGAGGATTGTAGAGGGAGCACTGGGGTATCAGGTGTGACTGTGTGACAAATGGTTTACATGGCTCACAGGTCAGATAGGAGGGCCCCTTAACAGAATTTCTTTATTTTTTTTATTTCAGTTTACTAAATCGTTTTTTCAATTGTAGTTTTTATTTTAGTTTCAGTTTTAGTTGACTATATATAATACATAACCTTTCTCAGCTGTTTTGAGGTGAGGGCTAATATATTTGTTGTTATATATTTTCATTATATATCGTCTAATCTGCCTCACCCATTATTTTGAATCAATATGACAAGTTGATATTTAAACTTTTTACATCACTCACCAACAACCAATCAAGAAGTTCATCAGTGGTCATTGATGTGGACCACTAGAGGTGGTCTATGGTACATGAAAACATAATAAGAGATATACATTTTCTGCACCATTGATCTATGGAATCATTTATTTATAGCACCATGAACAAGATTATCTCAAATTCCATTCTGTTCAAAAAAGTTGTAGGTGTTTCAACTAAGTCTAAGGGTAGAGCTAGAAAATTCAAGCCCCACATATATTTTTTCCATAAAATCTCATAAATGTGTGTGAAACATATACACCAAAAACATTTTTGGTCATATATACGAAAACGTAAAAATGTTGTCTGACGTTAGTAGTAGATGGTAGCCTAGTCAAGGATGCAACAGTGTAATATTGGCACACAACCTTTTGTTACAGACCAACGGAGCAAATTTGTAGGTTTAAAATATACCTCTAGTGGCCACGGTTGACCTATTTTAAGAAATGCCATTGGTTGGTGTATATAAAGTCAACGATCTTTGATAGGCTGATTAAGAATTTGTGCCTGGATATAATCAGTGCCACCTGTTGAGGTTACTATAAGGCTAACGTGTGTCATCAAATCAGATTTATTTATATAGCCCTTCTTACATCAGCTGATATCTCAAAGTTCTGTACAGAAACCCAGCCTAAAACCCCAAACAGCAAGCAATGCAGGTGTAGAAGCACGGTGGCTAGGAAAAACTCCCTAGAAAGGCAAGAAAACTAGAGAGGAACCAGGCTATGAGGGAGGGGTGGCCAGTTCTCTTCTGGCCGGGTGGAGATTATAACATCATGTTATCTGAGGCAACCAGCTACAATTTAGTGTTCTGTCACGTTTAAGTAAATCAATTATTTGAATTGGCTGATACACATTTAGTGCCAGAGAACCTGTTTAAATTCAAATGGTTGCTTATGTTCCCAAGTGTGGACCTGTCATGCCAAAGAGTGTCCCCCTGCCTAAAAGTGTCCCTCCCTGCATCACAATGAGATTCAAGAAGCTATTAGCATCCATTACTAGGGTCGTTGTTAGAGCATGCCAAATTCATGACATTTTCTCAAGTTGAACCTAAGTTTGGCACAACTAGAAATATTAAGTTCAGGTAACACTTTGACTGAAAAGTTGAGTAAACTGAAAAGAGGCTGTGGAACCAGTTGCTTAATAATAATAATTTTAAACAACTAGAATTTGTTTTACATTGTAGCCTATGTGTATGTGTGTAGTGGACGTTACACTGCTTGCTTTGCGAATACTGCTTCCTTCTGATTTGTCTCTTACCGAGGCGCCAACCCAGGACCTCTGCCTTTGCTAGCACACGTGTCGGTGCCACCGAAAAGCTAGCAATTTGGCGATGCTCTACATGTGCAGGGATGAGGGATGTTTCATGTAGTAAATGAGGGGAACTTTGGAAATAATTTTCTCTGGAAGGAGATTAAACGTTCACAAATGAATGAATCTGTCCATCTACCCATCCATTCCCAACAGAATGCTGTGTCTCCTAATGCATTTTAGGCAGTATCAAAGGATGCTACACTCAACAAGCATATTTGTCCAAATCATAAATTCCTCTGGCCCTTCTCATGTAGGGAATGAACACTGTTGGCTTGTCGGTGTTGCAGCACGTGCATTATTTTATGTAGCAAAAAAATAGGAACGAATTAGCCCCACCCATTCGTTCCAACTCAGAATCATGACTATCAAATCATTTTCTCATTCTGTGGACTTACTTGGAGAGCTAACTACTCATGTGTAGGTTGTAAGCTAGTTTACATGCTGTGCACTCCTCGTACGAAAGACAGGGAATACCAATTACTTACAAAGGACATGCCGGGGATCTTTCTACTGAGGCTTTGTAGGCCTGCTATAGAACTAGGCCATTGTCTTCTGTAGTGCTCAAAGGCAGCTGACAGTCCTTTAAATAGAAAGATACAGTCTCTTCTCATCACTATCCCCATGTGGCCTTGTGAGCGAGTTATGTTTTAACTGAAAGGACTGTGTAATGCCTACTTTGTGAGGATCAACATGTACTCTATTAACAATTCGCGTAGTGTAAAATATTGTCAAGATCATAAGAAGACATGAGAATTTACTATTTCTAGTTTACCTCCAGATATGAATCTATAATCCTTTCCTTAGACAAAGAACCACTCACATAACCTAGTCCTACACCTTTGTGCTGTCTAGCCAACAGTCTGTTTGGCATGACGCCGGCCAAATAAGAGTTGGCTAAACTGCACAAACAGATCTGGGACCACGCTACGGTGTCCATATTTACATAGATATAGCCTTAGTCTCAGCCAGGCTACCACTCATACATCTCCACCACCCAGAAAGGCATAATGGGCTCTGGCTACTGCAGCAGAACTCTCATGACTCACCCATGCAGATAGGAACTAGGCTTACATTTGGCCTGAACCGACATCGGCTTCGTCCCAAATAGCACCCAATTCTGTACATAGTGCACTACTTTGTAACCAGAGCTCAATGGGCTCCTCGTCAAAATGTGGTGCATTAAATAGGGAATAGGGTGCCGTTTGGCACATATCCTGAGTTACACCACATTTCAATTAAAATTCAGTGTTACAACTGTAGCTCAGTACAAAACGCCTAATTAGCATAATATGACCTGTTGGTTCTACCCTATTTGAAAGTACTGCATATTTAAAGGAGCAATCAGGGATCTAAATGAATGACAAGTAGCCATTGATTATTAAAGAACAGAACTCATGAGCATATTTCAACTGTCTTACCCCATCAGAACCTCCCATCATAACTATATTTTACTCCATTGTTGGTAACCTTATAAACGCTGTATAGCTTCAAAACATTCTTAAAACTATCATTTTGATCTCATGGATGTATAGCTCCGTCTATGAATTTGAGAGTGGTTACATTTCTCCGGCCCCATCCCTCAGCTGTTTACCACAATCCCATATTTCCCCTTTAAACAATACTGGCTATTTCAGAATTCAGAGTGTGGTTCACCTATTGTGTCGCTCTGGGGGACTGCAACATTTTATTGTATCTCAAAATAACCCAAAGAGGGCTATTCACCGATGCCTCCTGCCTCATTTATTTATCATTTTATTATTATTCCATTTATCTTGCTGTGCTGGAGACAGTATTTCCTCCTTGACAACTCAACTAGTGAATCAAAGGAGAGAAGACCTGAGATGATGTTACAGTTGCCTGTGCATGTTGTTTTTCCTTTTGGATTACCAGCCCTTTCATTTGTCTAGTTTGAGTTGCAGTGATCTTTATTCTTCATTTATGAGCATCACACTCTCATCGCAACACCTTTCTTACTATTGAAGTCATCTCTGACTTGTGTAAAATTAGGTAGTTGGGCACCATGCGAGGACAGAGCCTCTTGTTCAATAGAGCTGACATGTGCTTTAACCAGATTGATCCTAGACCTACAGAGGATAAAATAAAAATGCCACCTACAAATGTAGGATCTTAATTTGATCACCTTGTTGCAAGAGATCTTTCCTGGAAATGTTTAACTTGTAGTGTATTTGAGGTTTAAAAAGGCTTTGGATGTTTAGCATTTCCAATTAGACATTTCAGACCTTTACATTAAACGTATCAACTCCTACAAAAATGTTAATTCATTATATTTAATTATTCACATTTCCTGTTGCAAACTGGCTCAAATTAACATCTCAAAGCTGTTGCATACACACTTTTATCTATAGCAACCTAGAGTACTGAGTGCAAACATGTTTGTACTTCTTTCATATTGGTCCCCTATGGGAATTCAACCAACAACCCTGGCATTGCAGGCACCATTCTCTACCAACTGAGCCACACAGGACCAGTAGGGGTTCCTGAAAGTTTTAGGAGTGCTCTGTTGGAGTGTTAGAAAATAGGAGCATGGATTTAAAATCCAACCTGAAGGGTTATTGAATTGCAATCGTAGGACCAATGAATTACAAGAACTACACTTTAGTCATTTAGCCGTTGCTCTCAGAGCAACCTTTCTGTTACTGGCCCAGTCCTCTTATCCGCTAGGTTACCTATATAGAGCTGGAGGGATTTTCAATGCACCGGCAGAATAGAGAAGTTTGGGGTGGGGGTGTGTGTCTATTTGTCAATAACAGCTGGTGTGCGATGCCTAATATTAAAGAAGTCTTGAGTTATTGCTTGCCTGAGGTAGAGTATCTTATGATAAGCTGTAGACCACACTATCTACCAAGATAGTTCTCATCTATATTATTTGTAGCCGTCTATTTACCACCACAGACCGATGCTGGCACTGAGAGCGCACTCAACCAACTCTATAAGGCCATAAGCAAACAAGAAACTGCTTACCCAGAAGCGGTGCTCCGTGGACTTTAATTCAGGCAAACTTAAATCAGTTTCACCAAAGTTTTACCAGCATGTCACGTGCAACCAGAGAAAAAAAACAACTCTAGACCACCTTTACTCCACACAAAGCTCTCCCTAGCCCCCCATTTGGCAAATCTAACCATAATTCTATCCTCCTGATTCCTGCTTACAAGATCAAAACCAAAAGCAGGAAGTACCAGTGACTCTCTCAATACGGAAGTAGTCAGATGGAACGGATACTACGCTACATGACTGCTTTGCTAGCACAGACTGGAATATGTTCCTGGATTCATCCAATGGCATTGAGGAGTATACCACATCAGTCATCTGCTTCATCAATAAGTGCATCGACGATGTCGTCCCCACAGTGACCGTACGTACATATCCCAACCAGAAGCCATGGATTACAGGCAACATCCCCATTGAGCTAAAGGCTAGAGCTGCCACTTTCAAGTGGGACACTAATCCAGACGCCTATAAGAAATCCCGCTATGCCCTCAGATGAACCAACAAACAATCAAAGCGTCAACACAGGATTAAGATTGAATCCTGCTACACCGGCTCTGACGCTCATCGGATGAGGTAGGGCTTGAAAACTGTTACGGACTAGAAAAAGGAAACCCAGACGCGAGCTTCCCAGTGACGCAACACTACCAGACGAGCAAATGCCTTATATGCTTGCTTCGAGGCAAGCAACACTGAAGCATGCATGAGAGCACCAGCTGTTCTAGATGACTGTGTGATAGTGCTCTCGGTAGCCGATGTGAGAAAGACCTTTTAAATAGGTCAACATTCACAAAGCTGCGGGGCCATATGGATTACCAGGATGTGTCTTTACTGACATGTTCAACCTCTCCCTGACTGAGTGTAATATCTACATGTTTCAAACAGACCATCATAGTCCCTGTGCCCAAGGAAGCAAAGGTAACCTGCCTAAATGATTTACCGCCCTGTAGCACTCATGTCGGTAGCCATGAAGTGCTTTGAAAGGCTGGTCATGGCTCACATCAACAGCATCCTCCCGGATACCCTAGACCCACTCCAATTCACATACCGCCCCAACAGATCCACAGGTGATGCAATCTCAATCGCACTCCACACTGCCCTTTCCCACATGGACAAAAGGAACACCAATGTGAGAATGCTGTTCATTGACTACAGCTCAGCATTCAACACCATTGTGCCCACAAAGATCATCACTAAGCTAGGGACCCTGGGACTAAACATGGAACAACATATCAACCTGATAGTGGGAGAAAACGAGACAGAGGGGAGGGGAGAGAAAGAGGGAGAGAGCAAGAGACTCCTTTTCCTTTACGCAGTTGATAAGGAGAAAAGGAGACTGGACGGTGGCAGACAGGTGGTGGAGAGCATGAGAGAGGAAACAGAGGGTAGGGGGGAGAAAGAGGGAGAAAGTGATAGACTAGAGAGAAAGGATATGCCTAATCTAGAGAAGAAAGGGACAGTAGGGAGGGTTGTGAAGAAAGAGGGAGGATAGATTAGAAAATGAGAGCCAAGTGGAGGAAAAGAAGTGAAAAATAAATTAAAGATCAAATTATTGATTGAATGAATGAATAATTGTATTTTTGTAGAGGAAATTAATGGAAATTGTGAGGATGACTTGAGATATAATGGAGAGGGGTGGGTGGCGTGATAATGGAGATCTAATTGAGAGGGTTGGGTGGCGAGATAATGGAGATCTAATTGAGAGGGGTGGGTGGCGAGATAATGGAGATCTAATTGAGAGGGGAGGGGTGGAGAGATAATGGAGGTCTAATTGAGAGGGGTGGGGTGTAGCGATAATAGAGTGATCATGGGATATTATGTAGAGGGAGGGGTGGAGAGATAATATTTTTATTTATTTATTTTTATTTATCCATTATTTTACCAGGTAAGTTGATTGAGAACACGTTCTCATTTGCAGCAACAACCTGGGGAATAGTTACAGGGGAAAGGAGGGGGATGAATGAGCCAACTGTAAACTGGGGATTATTAGGTGACCGTGATGGTATGAGGGCCAGATTAGGAATTTAGCCAGGACACCGGGGTTAACACCCCTACTCTTACGATAAGTGCCATGGGATCTTTAATGACCTCAGAGAGTCAGGACACCCGTTTAACGTCCCATCCGAAATACGGCACCCTACACAGGGCAGTGTCCCCAATCACTGCCCTGGGGTATTGGGATCTTTTTTTAGACCAGAGGAAAGTGTGCCTCCTACTGGCCCTCCAACACCACTTAGTCATAATGGACAGATAATGGAGAGAGGTGGGGATGTAACAGAGAGATAATGGGGATATTATACAGAGGGACACGGTGAAGAGGTAATGGAGGGTTAATAGAGAGGGGCAGGTGGAGAGATATTGGGACGAATATGCAGATTGGCAGGTGGAGAGATAATGGAGGGCAGACTGGAGCGATAATGAGAATGAGGTGGAGAGATAATGGAAGGATGATGTAGATGGGTGGGCTGGAGAGACAATGAAAGGACAATGGAGAGGGTCATATACATTTTTTTTGGTCATATACATGTGTTAAGCAGATGCTATTGCAGGTGTAGCAAAAGGCTTGTGTTTCTAGATCCGACAGTGCAGTAATATCTAACAAGTAATATTTTTTCCCCCACAACAATACACACAATACACACAAATCTAAGTAAAGGAATGGAATTAAGAATGTATAAATATATGGACGAGCAATGTCAGAATGGCATAGACTAAGGCACAGTAGAATAGAATATACAGTAGTATATTGTGGCAAAGAAGGGTGTCGAGTGATAAATGGCAGATATGGGAGAGCATAACTAATAAACGGGCTCTGCCCGATCACTAAATTGGCCACCCCTATCAGAACTACAGATCACAAAATGGCTGACCGCCAAAACTAGTCCCAGAAGCAAGGGGAACCCTCAGAAGGTGGACCCGACCCACAGATAAAGGGTCAAGAAAAACCAGGAAGAGAGAGAGAGAGAGTGCTGGAAGGATCTATGAACAACAGAGAAAGAGACAATAGAGATTGGTTGGATTTACCGTGTATGAGCTGGATTGTTTTGGACTTACATGTGGGCGTTTGGACCTGGACCTACCGAGAACCCGATTCGTGTACCGAACCCTGCTATCCTTGACCTCGCCTACGGGCTGGGTGGACCAGGACAGAGAAACAAACACACAGGTACTGTCCTGTTCGAAAGAACTCTCATTCTTGGGTGATTTGGTGACAGTTTAACACTTAATTTGTGACAAATGCTCCTAACCTTGAAGAGGTTTGCCACAATATACATACTGTATGAGATGAGTAATGCAAAATATGTACACATTATTATTTAAAGTCTATGTATATAGGCAGCAGCCTCTAATGTGTTAGTGATGGCTATTTAACAGTCTGATGGCCTTGAGATAGAAGCTGATTTTCAGTCTCTCGGTCCCAGCTTTGATGCACCTGTACTGATCTCGCCTTCTGGATAATAGAGGGGTGAACAGGTAGTGGCTCGGATGGTTGTTGTCCTTGATGATCTCTTTGGCCTTCCTGTGATATCGTGTGCTGTAGGTGTGCAGGTAGGTTGCCACCCGGTGATGCGCTAGCCAGACTTCACCACCCTCTGGAGAGCCCTGCGGTTGTGGGTGGTGCAGTTGGCGTACCAGGCGGTGATACAGCAGGGCAGGATCCTCTCAATTGTGCATCTGTAAAGGTTTGTGAGTGTTTTAGGTGCCAAGACAAATTTATTCAGCCTCCTGAGGTTGAAGAGGCGATGTTGCGCCTTCTTCACCACACTGTCTGCGTGGGTGGACCATTTCAGTTTGTCAGTGATGTGTACGTCGAGGAACTTGAAGCTTTCCACGTTCTCCAATTGATGTGGATAGGGAGGTGCTCCCTCAGCTGTTTCCTGAAGTCCACGATCAACTCCTTTGTTTTGTTGACTTGAATGAGAGGTGATTTTTCTGGCACCACACTCCCAGAGCCCTCTCCTCCTCCCTGTAGCCTGTCTCATCATTGTTGGTAATCAAGCCTACTACTTTTGTGTCGTCTGCAAACTTGATGATTGAGTTGGAGACATGCTTGGCCACACAGTCATGGGTAAACAGGGAGTACAGGAGGAAGCTGAGCACGCACCCTTGTGGGGTCCCGGTGTTGAGGATCAGCAAATTGGAGGTGTTGTTTCCTACCTTCACCACCGGTGGGCAGTCCGTCAGGAAGTTCAGGACTTCACAGGGGGGTTCAGACCCAGGGCCTCAAGCTTAATAATAACCTTGCAGGGTACTATGGTGTTGAATGCTGAGCTTTAGTCAATGAACAGCATTCTTACATAGGTATTCCTCTTGTCTAGATGGGACAGGGCAGTGGGCAGTGTGGTGGCAATTGCATCGTCTGTGGCTCTATTGGGGCAGTAAGCAAATTGAAGTGGGTCTAAGATGTCAGGTAAGGAAGAGGTCAAATGATCCTTGACTAGTCTCTCACTTCATGATGACAGAAGTGAGTGCTACAGGTGCGACTGTAATTTAGTTCAGTTACCTTTGCTTTCTTGGGTACAGGAACAATTCTGGCCATCGTGAAGAATGTGGGGACAGCAGACTGTGATAGAGAGAGATTGAATATGTCCGTAAACACACCAGCCAGCTGGTCTGGCCTTGAGGATGTGGCTAGGGATGCCATCTGGGCCGGCAGCCTTGCGAGGGTTAACACGCTTAAACGTCTTACTCACGTCGGCCACGGAGAAGGAGAGCCCATAGTCCTTGGTTGGTTGGTGGCACTGTGTTATCCTCAAAGCAGGCAAAGAAGGTGTTTAGCTTGTCCGGAAGCAAGACGTCGGTGTACGCAAAGTTGCTGGTTTTCCTTTTGTAGTCCGTGATTGTCTGTAGACCTGCCACATACGTCTTGTGTCTAAGCCGTTGAATTGCGACTCCACTTTGTCTCTATACTGACGTTTTGCCTGTTTGATTACCTTACGGAGGGAATAACTATACTGTTTGTATTCTGCCATATTCCCAGTCAACTTGCCATGTTTAAATCGCTTTCAGTTTTGTCGACTGCTACCATTTATCCACGGTTTCTAGTTTGGGTAGGTTTTCATAGTCACAGTAGGCACAACATCTCCTATACACTTCCTGATAAACTCAGTCACGTATCAGGTTATTCGTCAGTGTTATTCTCGGAGACTACCCGGAACATATCCCAGTCCGTGTGATCAAAACAATCTTGAAGTGTGGATTCTGATTGGTCAGACCAGCATTGAGTAGTCCTTAGCAGGGGTACTTCCTGTTTGAGTTTCTGTCTATAGGAAGGGAGGAGCTAAATGGAGTCATGATCAGATTTGCCGAAGAGAGGGCAGGGGAGGGCCTTGTAGGCATCCTGGAAGTTGGAGTAGCATTGGTCGTTTTTAGCAGCGCAAGTACTGCAGTCAGTATGTTGATTGAAATTCAGTAGAGTTTTCCTCAAATTTCCTTCGTTAAAATCCCCAGCTACAGTAAATGCAGCCTCAGGATATGTGGTTTCCAGTTAACATAAAGTCCTGTGAAGTTATTTGAGGACAGTCGTGGAATCGGCTTGAGTGGGAATATACACGGCTGTGACTATAACCGAAGATAATTCTCTTGGGAGGTAATACGGTCAGCATACAGTCTGCATAACACAAAAACAATTCTGACCTAATAATGTAATAAATAACACACAAAAAAAAAATACTTCAGTTACCTAGGGGCTACAAGTTTGGCTGCCCTCTCTATCGGCCCCATTTTTTGCTACTGGAGGGACTGGGTTAAGGGACAGGGTGAAGAGATAATGAGGTGTGGGGCGGAGAGATAATAGAGATGGATGGGGTGGAGAGATAATGGCAAGATTATGGACAGAGTGACGCAGATAAATAATGGCAAAATAATGAAGATTTTATACAAAGGGTAGCTGTGGAGAGATAATGACGACATAATGGAGAGGGGCAGGTGGAGAGATAACAGAGAGCTAATGGAGAGGGGCCGGGTGGAGAGATAAGGGAGAGATTATGCAGATAGGGAGGTGGCGCTGAATACATTAGAGGTAAGAGAAGAAAATAACAGCAAAACATTGCAGCCTAATTGATTAATGTAGTCTGCCCCATTAGTCTCCCCCATTAGTCTGCCCCATTAGTCATGTAGCCTTGTTCTTAGGATGGAAATGAGGTTAGTTCAACGTCTTTCTCTTTGTACTGACTTACTGTACATGTGTTCACAGGGAATAGAAATACTGTCCATCTCTCTTTAGCGTGGGCTTTACGTGGTTAACCAGCGGTAGACCGGTAGCTTCAATGTACTCTTCTGAAACACAAAATAGTGTAAATTGGAAGTATACCTTCATTGGAACATTTTTACATTTGAGAGTGAGAATGCTTTGCAGGGGGAGGGATCATCTCAAGCAAGCTCACGATGAATGACAACTTCAATTTGAAATGTATCATAAAATACAATGGAAAAAAGTGTGTTGTAGCCAACATTTCCATATTTTCCCTTGGTTTCTGCATTTGAAGTGTGAGAGTGCTTGGCAGGAGGTTTTGCTCCTGTCTCTGTCTATCTGTATGTTTGAAGGAGACAGATGGAGTTCGCTCTCCCACCAGCATCTCTGAATACTGAGAAGGTGAAAACAAACAGCCAGCCAAGCTGTTGGATCATTGGACACACACACACAGACACACAGACACACAGACACAGACACAGACACACACACACACGCACACGCACACGCACACACACACACACAGACACAGACACACACACACAGGCATGCTGAAGGTTGAATGGATGAATGGATGTGAGACGTATGAAAACATATGAAATACACATTGTCATTTCATTCTTTTGTCCGACAGAAGTTCAGTTTATCTTAACCTTTTTTCAGGTAATGTGCATTTGTCTGATGAACAATTAAGTTCATTTTCCATCGCTTGGCAACGAATGATTCCCATTGAAAAATCAATGGTTAAATCTGTAAATTTCAGGCACAATGATCTCTGTGTGGCCGTACCCTATATGAGCCAATGGTGAGCCTGTCCTACTATATTGAGTTATCTTATGTTGAGTTTTATTTGTGTTTCAGTAGCTAGTCAACCCCTAGATAAAATGTCTCTTCAAATATATACAGGGATGTTTCCATGGTTTCTGGGCTGTTGCCAATCGGTTGCCAGAGCATGATACAATTAGGCTGCATCAAAGCACCTTGGGTGCAGTACACCACACCCAGGGCACAGCAAGAGCTCCAAATTATCTGAAAACACCAAGTAAATCTCTAGGTAATATCTTTCTATTAGCATAGCTTTATCTGAAGTAAAGGACAGGTTTTTGTGGCTGTAAATCATAGAAACAGCGATGCCCATAAGAATACCTTGATCCAGCAGTTCCAAGATGAAATTTAAATAGACTTATCTTTGCATACCCAGGCAGAGAAGTCTACATTAGACAGCCGTACGGGAACACATGAGCGGAAGCACGCACACACAGGCACACACACACAGACACAGACACACGCGCACGCACGCACACACACACGCACAGACACACACAGACACACAGACACACACAGACACACACACACACACACACAGACATGCACGCACACACACAGAGACACACAGACACACACAGACACACAGACACACACAGACACACAGACATACACACACACACAGACACGCACGCACACACACAGAGACACACAGACACACACAGACACACAGACACTCACTCTAATGAATTGCTATATGTGGTGAAGTCTGGTGAAGTAAAACGGAAACACTCTACACGCTTCACAGGAAGACGGAGCAATTTGCACAGTGAACCACTTAGCAGGCTTGTGTGATAACAATGGACAACATGACCGAATACGGCCAAAATCTTACTGACATGTATGAATACGGACGACAGTTGCTGTACTATATAGTGCACTGTAAAAAGTAATTGCCTAACTCATTGAAGCAACTGAGTAGTAATTACTCAAACATCTTCAACTGCCTGAAGAACTCCAATCATATAAGTGGCACTCAATGAGATGTTCTTATCCCCTAAATCTTTTGAGTACTGTTAACAAATGTTAGGCTATTGAGTAAATATAACTTTATTTATCTGTGTTCTGCTAATCTAAAGTTATTGAGTGTTTACAAGTTATAAAATACTTCCGGCGCCGACAGAGATGGCCGCCTCGCTTCGCGTTCCTAGGAAACTATGCAGTTTTTAGTTTTTTTACGTGTTATTTCTTACATTAGTACCCCAGGTCATCTTAGGTTTCATTACATACAGTCGAGAAGAACTACTGAATATAAGATCAGCGTCAACTCACCATCAGTACGACCAAGAATATGTTTTCCGCGACGCGGATCCTGTGTTCTGCCTTACAAACAGGTCAACGGAATTGATTCCATGCAGCGACCCCCAAAAAAAAAAACGACTTCGTAAAAGAGGGAAACGTAGCGGTCTTCTGGTCAGACTCAGGACACGGGCACATCGCGCACCATGACCTAGCATTCTTCTTGCCAATGTCCAGTCTCTTGACAACAAGGTTGATGAAATCCGAGCAAGGGTAGTATTCCAGAGGGACATCAGAGACTGTAACGTCCTCTGCTTCACCGAAACATGGCTCACTGGGAAGACGCTATCCCGGGCGGTGCAGCCAACGGGTTTCTCCACGCATCGCGCCGACAGAAACAAACATCTTTCTGGTAAGAAGAGTGGCGGGGCGTATGCCTCATGACTAACGAGACATGGTGTGATGAAAGAAACATACAGGAACTCAAATCCTTCTGTTCACCTGATTTAGAATTCCTCACAATCAAATGTAGACCGCATTATCTACCAAGAGAATTCTCTTCGATTATAATCACAGCCGTATATATCCCCCCCCCCCAAGCAGACACATCGACGGCTCTGAACGAACTTTATTTAACTCTTTGCAAACTGGAAACCATTTATCCGGAGGCTGCATTCATTGTAGCTGGGGATTTTAACAAAGCTAATCTGAAAACAAGACTCCCTAAATTTTATCAACATATCAATTGCGCAACCAGGGAAGGTAAAACCTTGGATCATTGTTACTCTAACTTCCGCGATGCATATAAGGCCCTGCCCCGCCCCCCTTTCGGAAAAGCTGACCACGACTCCATTTTGTTGATCCCTGCCTACAGACAGAAACTTAAACAAGAGGCTCCCACGCTGAGGTCTGTCCAACGTTGGTCCGACCAAGCTGACTCCACACTCCAAGACTGCTTCCATCACGTGGACTGGGACATGTTTCGTATTGCGTCAGATAAAAATATTGACGAATACGCTGATTCGGTGTGCGAGTTCATTAGAACGTGCGTTGAAGATGTCGTTCCCATAGCAACGATAAAAACATTCCCTAACCAGAAACCGTGGATTGATGGCAGCATTCGCGTGAAACTGAAAGCGTGAACCACTGCTTTTAATCAGGGCAAGGTGTCTGGTAACATGACCGAATATAAACAATGCAGCTATTCCCTCCGCAAGGCTATTAAACAAGCTAAGCGGCAGTACAGAGACAAAGTAGAATCTCAATTCAACGGCTCAGACACAAGAGGCATGTGGCAGGGTCTACAGTCAATCACGGACTACAAGAAGAAACCCAGCCCAGTCACGGACCAGGATGTCTTGCTCCCAGGCAGACTAAATAACTTTTTTGCCCGCTTTGAGGACAATACAGTGCCACTGACACAGCCTGCAACGAAAACATGCGGTCTCTCCTTCACTGCAGCCGAGGTGAGTAAGACATTTAAACGTGTTAACCCTCGCAAGACTGCAGGCCCAGACGGCATCCCCAGCCGCGCCCTCAGAGCATGCGCAGACCAGCTGGCCGGTGTGTTTACGGACATATTCAATCAATCCCTATACCAGTCTGCTGTTCCCACATGCTTCAAGAGGGCCACCATTGTTCCTGTTCCCAAGAAAGCTAAGGTAACTGAGCTAAACGACTACCGCCCCGTAGCACTCACTTCCGTCATCATGAAGTGCTTTGAGAGACTAGTCAAGGACCATATCACCTCCACCCTACCTGACACCCTAGACCCACTCCAATTTGCTTACCGCCCAAATAGGTCCACAGACGACGCAATCTCAACCACACTGCACACTGCCCTAACCCACCTGGACAAGAGGAATACCTATGTGAGAATGCTGTTCATCGACTACAGCTCGGCATTCAACACCATAGTACCCTCCAAGCTCGTCATCAAGCTCGAGACCCTGGGTCTCGACCCACCCTGTGCAACTGGGTACTGGACTTCCTGACGGGCCGCCCCCAGGTGGTGAGGGTAGGCAACAACATCTCCTCCCCGCTGATCCTCAACACGGGGGCCCCACAAGGGTGCGTTCTGAGCCCTCTCCTGTACTCCCTGTTCACCCACGACTGCGTGGCCACGCACGCCTCCAACTCAATCATCAAGTTTGCGGACGACACAACAGTGGTAGGCTTGATTACCAACAACGACGAGACGGCCTACAGAGAGGAGGTGAGGGCCCTCGGAGTGTGGTGTCAGGAAAATAACCTCACACTCAACGTCAATAAAACTAAGGAGATGAATGTGGACTTCAGGAAACAGCAGAGGGAACACCCCCCTATCCACATCGATGGAACAGTAGTGGAGAGGGTAGCAAGTTTTAAGTTCCTCGGCATACACATCACAGACAAACTGAATTGGTCCACTCACACTGACAGCGTCGTGAAGAAGGCGCAGCAGCGCCTCTTCAACCTCAGGAGGCTGAAGAAATTTGGCTTGTCACCAAAAGCACTCACAAACTTCTACAGATGCACAATCGAGAGCATCCTGGCGGGCTGTATCACCGCCTGGTACAGCAACTGCTCCGCCCCCAACCGTAAGGCTTTCCAGAGGGTAGTGAGGTCTGCACAACGCATCACCGGGGGCAAACTACCTGCCCTCCAGGACACCTACACCACCCGATGTTACAGGAAGGCCATAAAGATCATCAAGGACATCAACCACCCGAGCCACTGCCTGTTCACCCCGTTATCATCCAGAAGGCGAGGTCAGTACAGGTGCATCAAAGCTGGGACCGAGAGACTGATAAACAGCTTCTATCTCAAGGCCATCAGACTGTTAAACAGCCACCACTAACATTGAGTGGCTGCTGCCAACACACTGTCATTGACACTGACCCAACTCCAGCCACTTTAATAATGGGAATTGATGGGAAATTATGTAAATATATCACTAGCCACTTTAAACAATGCTACCTTATATAATGTTACTTACCCTACATTATTCATCTCATATGCATACGTATATACTGTACTCTATATCATCGACTGCATCCTTATTTAATACATGTATCACTAGCCACTTTAACTATGCCACTTTGTTTACTTTGTCTACATACTCATCTCATATGTATATACTGTACTCGATACCATCTACTGTATGCTGCCCTGTACCATCACTCATTCATATATCCTTATGTACATATTCTTTATCCCCTTCCACTGTGTATAAGACAGTAGTTTTGGAATTGTTAGTTAGATTACTTGTTGGTTATCACTGCATTGTCGGAACTAGAAGCACAAGCATTTCGCTACACTCGCATTAACATCTGTTAACCATGTGTATGTGACAAATAAAATTTGATTTGATATGATTGCTTAATATTTTAAATGATATCTAACATTTATTAAATCAATTGTTCTTACTTGATTCTATAGCGTTTACGTCTTTACTTAACATAATAAAGTAGTAGTCAGACATTTTGATATTTGAGTAAAAAACAAACATTTTTGAAAGTTTTTAGAGGATTGTGGGTAATTTTTTATGTTTAGATTTGAATGATACTTTTACACAATGTTCTGTACATGTTTGAACAAAGAAAAGTGTTTCTAAAATTGTAGTAAGCTGTTTGTTGTGCTATGAAGTGTAATTGATCATGATGAATGAATATCAAACAGTCAGGAAAATTGATGTTCAATAATGAGACAAGCCTTTCCCACCATCAACAAGGTCAGGTTGTGCACCACTCATCATGACAGAGACTAATGCAGCATTCTGTCGTGTTTACAGTTCTACCTCCACTTATAGAGTGAGTACCGTGCTCAACAATGTCTGCTTAACGTGGGTTAAAATTACAAATCCACAACAACTAAAGATTTTACAATGTACTTTTGGTCAACAGTTGTTCCCTACATAGGGAATAGGGTGCCATTTGGGGCTAAGACCGTGTTAGCAGACAGAGACAGTTGCCATGGAGAAGGAATCACGTAAAGAGTACCCATTCAGGAGAAAAGAGAAAGATGACAGAAGGAAGGAGGGAGAGAGGGAGATGAAGAGAGAGAGTGGGATGATAGAGGGAGATGGATGACAGAGGGAGATGGATGACAGAGGGAGATGGATGACGGAGGGAGATGGAGGATAGAGTGAGATGGAGACATGTAGAAGGAGTGGGATGATAGAGTGAGATGGATGATAGAGGGAGATGGAGACATGTAGAGGGAGTGGGATGATAGAGAGAAAGTTAATTAAAGAGTTCAAGAAGCTGCTTGGTACTACAGTAGATAATCTGGTTGTTTACAACGCATTGTGTTGACTCTGGAACAAAAGCGTGTGTGTGTGTGGGTGTGTGTGGATGGCACCAGCAGATGCTGATCTATCACATCAAGGCTATGGGTTAGCTGGGTTAGCTGAGGGGCAATCAGCTAACGTATCAAGTGTCGCAGAGGAATGCTGATTCAGGATCAATTTGACATTTTAGATCATAATTAATAACATTATATGGACATGCTAGAGTTGATTCTAGATTACATTTACATTTAAGTCAATCTTATCTTACAAATTGGTGCATACACCTTATGACAACCAGTGGAACAGCCATGCATCTAAATCTTGTTGGGGGAGAAGGGGGGGTGAGAAGGATTACGATACAAATCACCCTAGATCCAATAACCAGAAACTGGTAGCTACGGACGTGACAGCACTGTATACTGGGCTTGGCAACATTAGAAACTAACCACAATTTTTAAGGCTTTCTTGAAGCCCTCATAAACCCTTTATAAGGCCTATATAAATGATTCAGAAAGCTATTTCAGAGGGCTGGGCAATACTTGGTAAAGCAGCAGATCTAACCGTTCATGTAACCCTTTATATAGTGTGATTTTGGTTATAAGTGTTATATAAAGCATTTCTATAGACTAGTCATTATGAACCCCCTTTAAAGGTTTACTAGGGTTAGTTTGTTTAATGTTAATTGGGACAAAAAGATGTACTCTTCCTCCCACTGGTCCTCTACCAGGTTCCTTTAGGGCTGGGAGTGTTTCCTCACTACGTGACCTGGCCAGGGAACACTCTGGGTCCTAGTCATAGCCTAAAATGTAACAAGGTCCCAGATTAGGAAACCCTTCTGGCTCTAACACTGAGGAGAGGGATTGAGAGTTTACCCCAGGCTCTGGAACCAAATCACATTCACCTAGTGGCAGCCTAGAACTAATGTACATTCTCTAAAGGGGTGCAGATCAAGTCTTGATATCATGAATTGGATTCCTGCCTGTAAATTGAGGAAAATTAACATTGTCAACAAGCTAGCAAATGCTAGCTAGCCAGTGTGTGTTTTCATCTGAATTATACCTAACGTTATTGACTTTGGGTAGTTTTTCACCAACGGTGACCCAATAGGAGGCTATGCATTGCAGAATTGGCAGTGGGACAGCTTTTACATTGCTCAAGAGCATACTTCTGTATCAGGGTGTGGGTTGTACTCTGTGGAGCTTAGAGCCCCAATACAGAGATTCTGAGACATCCTGATAACATGGAGCTGCCTGTCTACCTGACTGCCCTTTGACATGCTGACCTGACCACCACCTCCGCTGACCCTCTAGCTACCCTCTAGCTATGAGTTTCCATTTCATCTCAATGGTACGTCCATCTGCTGGAGGTTTCAAGAAGCACTCAAACAGACTTGATCTATCGAACCATAGAACGATAGAACCAAAAAGGGTTCTATCGCTTGCTTCATACAGAGCCTCCGGAAAGTATTCAGACCCCTTTACTTTTTCCACATTTTGTTACGTTACAGCCTTACTCTGAAATTGATTAAATCAATCTACACACAGTACCCCATAACGACCAAGCAAAAACTGTTTTAAAAAAAAAATGTTTGCAAATGTAAGTATTCAGAACCTTTACTCATTACATTGTTGAAGTACCTTTGGCAGCGATTACAGCCACAAGTCTTCATGGGTATGGCACACCTGTATTTGGGGAATTTCTCCCATTCCTCTCTGCAGATCCTCTCAAGCTCTGTCAGGTTGGATGTGAAGCATCGCTGCACAGCTATTTTCAGTTCTCTCCAGAGATGTTTGATTGGTTCAAGTCCGTGCTCTGGCTGGGCCACTCAAGGACATTCAGAGACTTTTCCCGAAGCTACTCCTGCGTTGTCTTGGCTGTGTGCTTAGGGTCGTTGTCCTGTTGGAAGGTGAACCTTCGCCGCAGTCTGAGGTCCTGAGCGCTCTGGAGCAGTCCTGAGCGCATCAATGATTTCTCTGTACTTTTCTCCGTTCATCTTTCCCTCGATCCTGACTAGTCTCGCTTTCCCTGCAGCTGAAAAACATCCCGACAGCATGATGCTGCCACCACAATGCTTCAGGGGGGATGGTGCCAGGTTTCCTCTAGACGTGACGCTTGGCATTCAGGCCAAAGAGTTCAACCCTGGTTTCATCAGAACAGGATCTGCTTTGCCTTTCTCTCAGATCCTTCACAGCTTTGTGGAAGTTACCTGTGGTGCTGATGTTCAGGATGAGGCATACAGCATATTTGGACATTTTCACTTAGGGGTGTACTCACTTTTGTTGCCAGAGGTTTAGACATTAATGGCTGTGTGTTGAGTTATTTTGAGGGGACAAAACATTTACACTGTTATACAAGCTGTGCACTCACTACTTTACATTGTAGCAAAGTGTCATTTCTTCAGTGTTGTCACATGAAAAGAAATACTCATAATATTTACAAAAATGTGAGGGGTGTACTCACTTTTGTGATATATTGTATATCGTTTTTTGCGTCCTCTAGGGCATTGCTGTCTCTATGGAATTTATATTTGAGGTCCTGGCAACTGGACCAAGAAAAAACAAGAACTTATAAGAAGGAACACCTGCTAATTGAAATGCATTCCAGGTGACGACCTTCTGAAGCTGGATGAGAGAATGCCAAGAGCGTGCAAGGCTGTCTTTTTAAAAATGGCAAGTCATTCTTATTTACAATGACGGCCTACCCCGGCCAAACCTAAATGACGCTGGGCCAATTGTGTGCCGCCCTATGGGACTCCCAATCACGGCCGGATGTGATACAGCCTGGACCAGGGACTATAGTGACAACCTCTTGCACTGAGATGCAGTGCCTTAGACCGCTGCACCACTCAAGAGCCCGCATCAAGGCAAAGGGCGGCTGCTTTGAAAAATGTCAAATATAAAATATATTTTGATTTGTTTGACACTTTTTTGATTACTACATGATTCTATATGTGTTATTTCGTAGTTTTGATGCCATCACTATAATTCTACAATGTAGAAAATAGTAAAATAAAGAAAAACCCTTGAATAAGTAGATACGTCCAAACTTTTGACTGGTACTGTATATCTGTCTATGTCACGCCCTGGTCTTAGTATTTTGTGTTTTCTTTATTATTTTGGTTAGGCCAGGGTGTGACATGGGTTTATTATGTGGTGTGTTTTGACTTGGGGTTTTTGTATAGTGGGGTTATCTAGAATAGTCTATGGCTGTCTGGAGTGGTTCTCAATCAGAGGCAGGTGTTTATCGTTGTCTCTGATTGGGAACCATATTTAGGCAGCCATATTCTTTGAGTGTTTCGTGGGTGATTGTTCCTGTCTCAGTGTTTGTTTGCACCAGATAAGGCTGTTTAGATTTTCACGTTTTGTTAGTTTGTTCATGTGTACCCACTCACTGTCACAGTCATATGATGGACCTAGTTTTGTTCCATGGAATAAATGTTGTGGATCTTAATGTTTTTCCTCATAATCCTGGACTATCGGACCACCATTTTATTACGTTTGCAATTGCAACAAATAATCTGCTCAGACCCCAACCAAGGACCATCAAAAGTTGTGCTATAAATTCACAGACAACACAAAGAGTCCTTGATGCCCTTCCAGACTCCCTCTGCCTACCCAAGGACACCAGAGGACAAAAATCAGTTAACCACCTAACTGAGGATCTCGATTTAACCTTGCGCAATACCCTAGATGCAGTTGCACCCCTAAGAACTAAAAACATTTCTCATAAGAAACTAGCTCCCTGGTACACAGAAAATACCCGAGCTCTGAAGCAAGCTTCCAGAAAATTGGAAAGGAAATGGCGCCACACCAAACTGGAGGTCTTCCGACTAGCTTGGAAAGACGGTACCGTGCAGTACCGAAGAGCCCTTACTGCTGCTCGATCATCCTATTTTTCTAATTTAATTGAGGAAAATAAGAACAATCCGAACTTCCTTTTTAATACTGTTGCAAAGCTAACTAAAAAGCAGCATTCCCCAAGAGAGGATGACTTTCACTTTAGCAGTGATAAATTCATTAACTTCTTTGAGGAAAAGATTATGATTATTAGAAAGCAAATTACGGACTCCTCTTTAAACCTGCGTATTCCTCCAAACCTCAGTTGTCCTGAGTCTGCACAACTCTGCCAGGACCTAGGATCAAGAGAGATGCTCAAGTGTTTTAGTACTATATCTCTTGACACAATGATGAAAATAATCATGGCCTCTAAACCTTCAAGCTGCATACTGGACCCTATTCCAACTAAACTACTGAAAGAGCTGCTTCCTGTGCTTGGCCCTCCTATGTTGAACATAATAAACAGCTCTCTCTCCACTGGATGTGTACCAAACTCACTAAAAGTGGCAGTAATAAAGCCTCTCTTGAAAAAGCCAAACCTTGACCCAGAAAATATAAAAAACTATCAGCCTATATCGAATCTTCCATTCCTCTCAAAAATTTTAGAAAAGGCTGTTGCGCAGCAACTCACTGCCTTCCCGAAGACAAACAATGTATACGAAATGCTTCAGTCTGGTTTTAGACCCCATCATAGCACTGAGACGGCACTTGTGAAGGTGGTAAATTACATTTTAATGGCATCGGACCGAGGCTCTGCATCTGTCCTCGTGCTCCTAGACCTTAGTGCTGCTTTTGATACCATCGATCACAACATTCTTTTGGAGAGATTGGAAACCCAAATTGGTCTACACGGACATGATCTGGCCTGGTTTAGATCTTATCTGTCGGAAAGATATCAGTTTGTCTCTGTGAATGGTTTGTCCTCTAACAAATCAACTGTAAATTTCGGTGTTCCTCAAGGTTCCGTTTTAGGACCACTATACATTTACCTCTTGGGGATGTTATTCGAAAACATAATGTTAACTTTCACTGCTATGCGGATGACACACAGCTGTACATTTCAATGAAACATGGTGAAGCCCCAAAATTGCCCTCGCTCGAAGCATGTGTTTCAGACATAAGGAAGTGGATGGCTGCTAACTTTCTACTATTAAACTCGGACAAAACAGAGATGCTTGTTCTAGGTCCCAAGAAACAAAGAGATCTTCTGTTGAATCTGACAATTAATCTTAATGGTTGTACAGTCGTCTCAAATAAAACTGTGAAGGACCTCGGCGTTACTCTGGACCCTGATCTCTCTTTTGAAGAACATATCAAGACCATTTCGAGGACAGCTTTTTTCCATCTACGTAATATTGCAAAAATCAGAAACTTTCTGTCCAAAAATGATGCAGAAAAATTTATCCATGCTTTTGTCACTTCTAGGTTAGACTACTGCAATGCTCTACTTTCCGGCTACCCGGATAAAGCACTAAATAAACTTCAGTTAGTGCTAAATACGGCTGCTAGAATCCTGACTAGAACCCAAAAATTTGATCATATTACTCCAGTGCTAGCCTCTCTACACTGGCTTCCTGTCTAAGCAAGGGCTGATTTCAAGGTTTTACTGCTGACCTACAAAGCATTACATGGGCTTGCTCCTACCTATCTCTCTGATTTGGTCCTGCCGTACATACCTACCACGTACGCTACGGTCACAAGACGCAGGCCTCCTAATTGTCCCTAGAATTTCTAAGCAAACAGCTGGAGGCAGGGCTTTCTCCTATAGAGCTCCATTTTTATGGAACGGTCTGCCTACCCATGTCAGAGACGCAAACTTGGTCTCAACCTTTAAGTCTTTACTGAAGACTCATCTCTTCAGTGGGTCATATGATTGAGTGTAGTCTGGCCCAGGAGTGGGAAGGTGAACGGAAAGGCTCTGGAGCATGAACCGCCCTTGCTGTCTCTGCCTGGCCGGTTCCCCTCTTTCCACTGGGATTCTCTGCCTCTAAACCCTATTACAGGCGCTGAGTCACTGGCTTACTGGGGCTCTCTCATGCCGTCCCTGCAGGGAGCGCGTCACCTGAGTGGGTTGATTCACTGTTGTGGTCATCCTGTCTGGGTTGGCGCCCCCGCCTTGGGTTGTGCCGTGGCGTAGATCTTTGTGGGCTATACTCAGCCTTGTCTCAGGATGGTAAGTTGGTGGTTGAAGATATCCCTCTAGTGGTGTGGGGGCTGTGCTTTGTCAAAGTGGGTGGGGTTATATCCTTCCTGTTTGGCCCTGTCCGGGGGTGTCCTCGGATGGGGCCACAGTGTCTCCTGACCCCTCCTGTCTCAGCCTCCAGTATTTATGCTGCAGTAGTTTGTGTCGGGGTGCTAGGGTCAGTTTGTTATATCTGGAGTACTTCTCCTGTCCTATTCGGTGTCCTGTGTGAATCTAAGTGTGCATTCTCTAATTCTCTCCTTCTTTCTTTCTCTCTCTCGGAGGACCTGAGCCCTAGGACCATGCCCCAGGACTACCTGACATGATGACTCCTTGCTGTCCCCAGTCCACCTGGCCATGCTGCTGCTCCAGTTTCAACTGACCTGAGCCCTAGGACCATGCCCCATGACTACCTGACATGATGACTCCTTGCTGTCCCCAGTCCACCTGGCCATGCTGCTGCTCCAGTTTCAACTGTTCTGCCTTACTATTATTTGACCATGCTGGTAATTTATGAACATTTGAACATCTTGGCCATGTTCTGTTATAATCTCCACCCGGCACAGCCAGAAGAGGACTGGCCACCCCACATAGCCTGGTTCCTCTCTAGGTTTCTTCCTAGGTTTTGGCCTTTCTAGGGAGTTTTTCCTAGCCACCTGTCACGCCTTGGTCATTGTATTTTGTGTTTTCGTTATATGTTTGGTCAGGCCAGGGTGTGACATGGGTTGGGTTGTTGTGGTTCGTATTGGGGTTTTTGTAATTATTGGGATTACGGCTGAGTAGGGATTCTCGTTGTCTCCAGATGATGGGAACCGTATTTAGGTAGCCTGGGTTTCGCTGTGTATTTCGTGGGTGATTGTTCCTGTCTCTGTGAACTTTCACCAGATAGGCTGTAATTAGGTTTCACGTTCTGTTTGTTGTTTTTGTATTTGTATAGTTATTTCATGTATCGCTCTTCCTTCATTAAAGACATGAGTAACCACCACGCTGCATTTCGGTCCGACTTTCTTTCGACAAATGAAGAACGCCGTTACACCACCGTGCTTCTACACCTGCATTGCTTGCTGTTTGGGGTTTTAGGCTGGGTTTCTGTGCAGCACTTTGAGATATCAGCTGATGTACGAAGGGCTATATAAATAAATTTGATTTGATGTGTAGTTTCTTTTTTAAAGTGATTGTTCCTGTCTCTGTGTAGTTTCACCAGATAGGCTATAATTAGGTTTCACGTTCCGTTTGTTGTTTTTGTATTTGTATAGTTATTTCATGTATCGCTCTTCCTTCATTAAAGACATGAGTAACCACCACGCTGCATTTCGGTCCGACTTTCTTTCGACAAACGAAGAACGCCGTTACAGAATCACCCACCACACTCGGACCGAGCAGCGTGTTAACAGGCAGCGACAGCTTGAACAGCGAAGTGAGGACGTTAATGGACAGCAGAGGCATGGAGTATACGACGTGGGAAGAAATCGACAGGTGGGCGGCCGACCCAGAGAGAGTGCAGGAGTCCGCCTGGGATTCGCTGGAGCAGTGCGAAGAGGGCTATAGGCGAATGGAGTCGAAAAGAAAGACACGGCGGCGCAGAGCGAAAACCGAAAGTCACCCCCAAATATTTATTGGGGGAGGGCTCAGAGAGAGAGTGGCTGAGTCAGGAGTCAGACCTGAGCCTACTCTCCCTGTTAATTGTGAGGAGCAGCGATATAAGGACTTCTGGTCTTGGGAGATGATATTAGACGGAAAAGGACCCTGGGCTCAGCCTGGAGAATATCGCCGTCCCAAGGAAGAAATAGAGGCGGCAAAACGGAGAGGCGCTGGCATGAGGAGGCAGCACGGCGACACGGTTGGAAACCCGAAAAGCAGCCCCAAAAAAATATTGGGGGGAGGGGGCTTAATGGGAGTATGGCTATGCCAGGTAGGAGACCTGCGCAAACTCCCTGTGCTTACCGGTGGGCTAGAGAGACCGGGCAGGCACCGTGTTATGCTATGGAGCGCACGGTGTTTCCTGTGCGGGTGCATAGCCCGGTGCGGCACATACCAGCTCTTAGTATTGGCCGGGCTAGAGTGGGCATCGAGCCAGGTAAGCTTGGGCAGGCTCGGTGCTCAAGAGCTCCAGTGCGCCTGCACGGTCCGGTCTATACAGAGCCACCTCCACACACCAGTCCTCTGGTAGCAGCTCCCGCTCCAGTATCACCAGTGACAGCACCACGCATCAGGCCTACAGTGCGCCTCGCCTCTCCTGCGCTACCAGAGTCTCCTGTCTGTTCAGCGCTATCAGAGCCTTCCTTCCCTCCAGCGCTGCCGGAGCCTCCTGCCTGTTTGGAGCAGCCTGAGCTGTCAGTCTGCATGAAGCAACCAGAGCTGCCAGTCTGCAAGGAGCTGCTAGTCTGCAAGGAGCTGCCAGTCTGCAAGGTGCTGCCAGCCTGCATGGAGCAGTCAGAGCTGTCAGCCTGCATGGAGCAGTCAGAGCTGTCAGCCTGCATGGAGCAGTCAGAGCTGTCAGCCTACATGGAGCAGTCAGAGCTGTAAGTCTGCATGAAGCAGCCAGAGCTGTCAGTCTGCATAAAGCAGCCAGAGCTGCCAGTCTGCAAGGAGCTGTCAGCCTGCATAGAGCAGCTACATCCGCCAGTCAGCCATGATCTTCTAGATCCGCCAGTCAACCAGATTCTTCCAGATCTGCCAGTCAACCAGTCTCTTCCAGATCTGCCAGTCAACCAGTCTCTTCCAGATCTGCCAGTCAACCAGTCTCTTCCAGATCTGCCAGTCAACCAGTCTCTTCCAGATGTGCTAGTCAACCAGAATCTTCCAGATCTGCTAGTCAACCTGAATCTTCCAGATCCGCCAGCCAGCCAGGATCTACCGGAGCCTACTACCGGCCTGAGCTTCATCTCAGTACTGGGCCTCCTCTCAGTACTGGGCCTCCTCTCAGTACTGGGCTTCCCCTCAGTTCCGGGCTGCCCCTCAGTTCCGGGCTGCCCCTCAGTCCCGAGCTGCCTCTCAGTCCCGAGCTGCCCCTCAGTCCCGAGCTTCCTCAGTCCCGAGCTGCCCCTCAGTCCCGAGCTGCCCCTCAGTCCCGAGCTGTCCCTCAGTCCCGAGATGCCCCTCAGTTCTGTGGGGTTCTGTGTGAGGACTATTAGGCCATGGTCGGCGGCGAGGGTGGATTATCCCAGGACGCGAAGGGGAGGAACTAGGACATTAATGGAGTGGGGTCCACGTCCCGAGCCGGAACCGCCACCAGGGACAGACGCGCACCCGGACCCTCACTATGGTTTTGAGGTGCGTCCGGGAGTCCGCACCTTAGGGGGGGGTTCTGTCACGCCTTGGTCATTGTATTTTGTGTTTTCGTTATATGTTTGGTCAGGCCAGGTTGTGACATGGGTTTATATGTTGTGGTTCGTATTGGGGTTTTTGTAATTATTGGGATTACGGCTGAGTAGGGGTGTTGCATAGGCTTGGCTGCCTGAGGCGGTTCTCAATCAGAATCAGGTGATTCTCGTTGTCTCTGATTGGGAACCGTATTTAGGTAGCCTGGGTTTCGCTGTGTATTTCGTGGGTGATTGTTCCTGTCTCTGTGTACTTTCACCAGATAGTCTATAATTAGGTTTCACGTTCCGTTTGTTGTTTTTGTATTTGTATAGTTATTTCATGTATCGCTCTTCCTTCATTAAAGACATGAGTAACCACCACGCTGCATTTCGGTCCGACTTTCTTTCGACAAACGAAGAACGCCGTTACACCACCGTGCTTCTACACCTGCATTGCTTGCTGTTTGGGGTTTTAGGCTGGGTTTCTGTGCAGCACTTTGAGATATCAGCTGATGTACGAAGGGCTATATAAATAAATTTGATTTGATGTATAGTTTCTTTTTTAAAGAACCATGAATCAAAATAACCACGCTACATTTTGGTCCTCCTCTCTTTTGATAGAAAACCGTAACAGTCTATTTATTTTCCCTTTCTTACTTTAACTATTGCACATTGTTACAACACTATACATAGCCAACAATATAACATTTTAAATGTTTATTTTCTTTAAAAACATTTTTGGAGTGTAATGTTTACAGTTCATTTCTGATTGTTTATTTCACTTTGTTTATTATCTATTCCACACGCTTTGGCAACGTAAGCATGTTTCCCATGTCAATAAAGCCCCTTTGAATTTAATTGAGAGAGAGAGAGAGAGACTTAGAGACAAAGAGAGCCAGAGTGAGAGGGGAGGGGGTTGAATTATCATATATACTGTATGTATTAATCTTTTCTCAAGAATTTGTTATGTGGTATGCCCACATTGATATATTCATCATCAGGTCAGAAGTTGAATGGGCGTGTGAAGTCATGATTTAGCTCATGCAGTGCTGAGTCACCCACCACTGAAGGTGTGCATTCTTCACACCTGGATAAGCAACACCCACCCATTGACAGTGTTATCTTGAACATTACACCAAACCATGGGAAAAATGTGATAGTGGATGAAAAGTTCACATTGCTAGTAACATGAGTAGGCTAGACGCATGTGCACACTCAGAAAGAATATATCTGTGAAATGTCCTGTTATTCAGAAGTATAGGCTATAGACATGCAATCATTTGAAACAATGGAAAGTCTTACTTAACTATTTCAATTTAAATTTCCAGGCCACAAATATAATTTCTATAGATTCCTGTGACCCAGCTGTTCATTTTTGTCCTCTTTAATGGACATTCGATTTTGGTCTGCATCTCTAAGGCCATACATGCCGCTGTGTTAGGTCCTGTTGTACCTTTGAGAGAACATTCTGGGCTTTTCAAGTGGGACCTGGATCATTTTTTCTTTCTAGTTCTTCAAAATGGTTCCCATCACCATTAGCATATTTGATTGTAAGTGTGTGTAATTGTGAAATGTACATTTTTTTTTTTTTGTGAGTTTGATATTCAAATAGTTTCTAATCGGTAAATATCTCAGGTATAGTTTGGGGGAGTTTTCAGAGCAGTGTAATATTTTTTCACATTAAATAAGAGCTAAATAAGAGCTTGTCAATAAATGTCCTCTATAGTGGACATCGGGGTGGCTACTATGATTTTATAAATCTACTGTCCACATGTAATATCATGCTAAATGTTTCATATTTATTATCTAATGAGTCCTAATGGCAATGACAGTAGTTCACATACAATACAAATGAATGTAAATGGGGATGGTGGATGGTGGATGGGTGTAAACATTTGCCTTTGATTCAAAGTTTGAATCCAGAGATAAAAAGTTGTTTTTGTGATGTTAGTTTTAAGCCTATCCCAAACCTTTACCCTTAGCTTAATCATTCAGGGTTAATGTCTAAACTTAACCCTAACCTTAAAAATGTGAAGTTAATGTCTAACCTTAAGATTTCAGAGTTAATACCTAAACTTAACCTTAAACACTTTAAAATCTGAAGTTTGCAACAACTTCTAAATTTGACATTTGATATACATGGATGAACGTCTGATTCTGATGTGACTCTGTGAGACATAATTACAAATATTAGGTCTATTACTTTTAATATGGACAGTGTGCATTCCGAACATTTGGCGCTCACACATTTGGCATTAATGAGGAGGGAGTTTTCATGCTCACTGAGAGTCTGTTTGTTTATGCACTTTGTTGTTTTACGAGAGGAAGTGGTAAGCGACACTGACACTGTCGCACGTGCTCTTGGCCAACAGTCCATGTGATGTATGTAACCTTGGTCTCAGATCATTCCTCGACTGTAGCTTACACCTCAATGATCACTGTCAGTGTTCAATGAAACCACTCGTCTTTATTCTTGAAAGAACATCTGTCTTGTGTGAATCAATACATATGAGAGAGAATATTTGTCATGGGAACTTACTAGACCAGAGGTCCTAATAAATGCATGGTGTTCATAGATTTTGTATTCAGCAAAATTGCATATCTGATCAGGGGCGAAACTTTGGTTTTGGAAGTGGGGTGACATAAATATATAAATATATATATTTTTAAATCTATCCAGTCAGATAAACACGCCAAACAGCCTACCCGGCTGCTTGGAGGCGTCTGCATTTCCTCGTTTTGTAACACATTCCAATGATAAAACTGGGGGTGGGACAAAAATGCAATTTCAGAATGTGGGGGGGACATGTCCCCCTGTCCCCAGTGAAAGTTGTGCCCCTGGATCTCATTACTCTTTTGATCAAGAGGCTAGAATAGAATTTGATTCAAGGTAGTGGTGGACATAATAGATAGCAAAGTCAATTAAACTAATCGAAGGAAGAGATTTAGTCCTCAAAATAAACCTTTTAGAAGGATTGTTGAAGAAGAACCAACCTATCCACAGATTCAAGGAGCTCATTGTTGAGTTTATAACTGTTTTATTACAACGTTGATATAAAATTAAAGGTAGACCATTCTGAAATATAAATGATAAAATGCTGTTTACCCTAACAAATGTGTCAGTCATTCGTTAGTCATATGACATATTTACAGATATTTACAATAAATAAATTATGCACCAATATATTATAATTTCATATTAAAATATACATTCAGTGTTTTTTCAATTGGAGAGAAAGGGCTTTTTAAAAATTCAGCTCCTTCACGCTGTCTTCTTCATCGTCATCATCACTATCTTCCTCATCATCATCACTGCTCGAGTCTTCGTAGAGGCAGATAGTTGCTTGGACTGGGTAGTTGCGCAGAAGCATCTCTGCATCCTGGTACAGATAATCGAAGCATCTCGATTTGGGCCAGAACAACCTAGAGAACAAAACGGTCTCACGTTAGGAGTTTGAATGGGAAATACAAAGTAGGCGAGGATATATTTGAGAACGGATATGGAGAGAATGCTCATCTCAATGACCATTTCGCACAAACAGAGACGCATATATTTAATAATGTAGCCTGTGTATGTTGGTGATATTACTGAGGTAATTTCACTTACTTTACTGGGTGAGTGATCTGAGGACTCTTGCAGCGTTTGATGTCTGGAAATCCTCTAATGGTATTTGTGTAAGGCTGCGAGGGGATAAAGAAAGACAATCATGTTAGCATTTCGTCCACTATAGCTAAACCTATGAAACATCAAACTTAATTCCTCTACAAACTATTGACACGAATAATTTAGTTTTGAAAGTAGTCTGTACTAACCATGTGTGTCGCGGCTCTGCATTCCCTGCCTGCTTTGGCATCCCAAGGTCTCCACAAATTAGCGGGCTGTTGAACAGAGTTTCCTCCGGTGATTGCGCCAGTTAATCCACAATGAGAGATGATATTCTCCATGGTTTCTGATGATAGAGTGTCCCGAGAAAATCCTCTGAGAGTTTGCGATTGAGAGTGATCACAAAGTCGAGTCAGACGCCTTCTATATATCCGGCCATGGTGCTCGTGTCAAATTGCGCATTGACACTACCCAACATGTCCATGCGCCACCGTGGTGAGGTGTCAGTCAAGTCACACTTTGGCAAACCTGCAGCATATGGTCACACTCGGAGCCCAGAGTGGCCATGTTTTAGAATAGGTGTAACTTTTGTTGTGGGATATTGTAAACGTCTCAGAATTATAAATAATATTAGCCATGTCAGTTGTGTGAATAGGGGCGTGGCCTACTTTTGATTCATAATACATTTTTGATTAAACGTTTAAACGTTAATTTACAAAAGTGCAAGCGTATTCAAGCGTATTCTACACAACAGGAAGAGGAATACAATATTTTTTGTATATATATATTATTAAAAACGAAACATCCATATGATCAATACAATTTAATCATCTAAACCTACAGGCCAATCTTTACAATTAATTTAGGCCTACGAATGTACTTATCCTCTCTGACATCCTTCGTTCTGCAACTGCGTTTCTCCTTTCGAACCATTTGCTTTTCAAGTGTGAAATAGCACGTGCCGATATGTGGACAGGGTCAAGCTGCGCTGGTCAAGAAAAGGAGGGGGGGTTTATGGAGGCCGGCGGCACGCGTAAGGTTTGTTTTAGAGACCATTGTTTTTGAAACCATTCTCTTAAACGGGAGGTGTTAAGTAATCATAGACATTTTATTAAAATGCATATCACCCTCCTTTACCGCACCTTTTGTGCTCCCAAACGGTTGATTCATTTACAAGAGATCTAGGTCTATATGTGAATTAACCCTGCAAGGTGTGAAATAGACCACGTTTTTGCAAGCATTTCAATTTTTACTTTAACCTTCATTTATCTAGGCAAGTCAGTTAAGAAAAAAAATATTATTTACAATGAAGGCCTAGGAACAGTGGGTTAACTGCCTTGTTTAGTGGCAGAATGACAGGTGTTTACCTTGTCAACTCAGGGATTGAAATAGCAACCTTTTGGTCGCTGGCCCAACGCTACCTGCCGCCCCAAAAGTGTTGGTTCCACCAGTAGAAAAACATCTACCAAATAAGCAGAAATACACAAAGCTACCAGCCGCCTATTGTTGCAAATTGGAATAATGTGATTGCGCGAGCCATTTTGTCTATTCGAATTTCCATTGTCAAAATATGAAACGCCTAGGCTATAAATACGTCACTTCGAAACCGAAGGGGATTTTTTTATAGCAGGTTGGGTTTCATAGCAGGTCGGGAGAACTTCCTCAGCAGGTTGGGAGACTTAGGTGAAGGTTAGGATAAGGGTTAAGGTTAGCGAAAATTCTCTCCTAACACCTATGTCATTCAATTTGTATCATAGTGGCATGAAAAGTGTGTCCCATGAATAACAGGACCTTTCATCAACATACACTACATGACCAAAAGTATGTGTACACCTGCTTGTCCAACATCTCATTCCAAAATCATGGGCATAAAATAAGGAGTTGGTCCTCCCTTTGCAGCCTCCACTCTTCTGGGAAGGCTTTCCACTAGATGTTGGAACATTGCTGCAGGGACTTGCTTTCATTCAGTTGCAAAAACGTTAGTGAGGTTGGGCACCGGTGTTGGGTGATTAGGCCTGGCTCGCAGTTCTTCCACACCGATCTCGACAAACCATTTCTTTATGGACCTCGCTTTGTGCACTGAAGCATGTTGAAACAGGAAAGGGCCATCCCTAAACTGTTGCCACAAAGTTGGAAGCACAGGATCATCTAGAATGTCATTGTATGCTGTAGCATTGAGATTTCCCGTCACTGGAACTAAGGGGCCTAGCCCGAACCATGAAAAACAGCCCCAGAACATTATTCCTCCTCTACCAAACTTTACAGGTGGCACTATGCATTCGGGCAGGTAGAGTTCTCCTGGCACCTGCTAAAACCTGATTTGTCAGACTGCCAGATGGTGAAGTGTGATTCATCACTACACAGAATGTGTTTCCACTGCTCCAGTCCAAATGGCATTAAGTTTTACACCACTCCAACATGACGCTTGGCATTGCGCATGATGATTGTAGGCTTTTGTGTGGCTGCTTGGCCATGGAAACCCATTTCATGAAGCTCCCAACAAACAGTTCTTGTGATGACGTTGCTTCCAGAGGCAGTTTGGAACTCGGTAGTGAGTGTTGCCACCAAGGACAGACCATTTTTACTTGTTTGTGTGGCCTACCACTTCGCGGCTGAGCCGTTGTCACTCCTAGATGTTTCCACTTCACAATAACAGCTCTTCCAGTTGACAGTTGACCAGGGCAGCTCTAGCAGGGCAGAAATTTGACAAACTTACTTGTTGGAAAGGTGGCATCCTATGACGGTGCCATGTTGAAAGTCTCTGAGCTCTTCAGTAAGGCCATTCCACTGCCAGTGTTTGTCTATGGAGATTGCATGGCTGTGCGCATTTTTTTTTATATACATCTGTCAGCAACGGGTGTGACTGAAATAGCCGAATCCACTCATTTGAAGGGGTGTCCACATACTGCTGTATATACAGTGTAGCTTCCTGTACTTCTGACACTGAGGCTGGCACTATTGGTTGCCAACCATGGAATTTTCATTCAAGTAGGTCTAATATTTGTCATTTTATTTATTGTAGGCTATTTATTGTATGCTACTGACCAAGTGAAAGAACGTTGATGTTCCCATGGATAAGTGTGTAGTTCACTGGTGTTAAAAAGATAACACTACCTGAGTATTGGGGTGTTGCTTACCAACCCAGGAGTGAATAATGCACAACTTCAGTGCATGGCGTATTCAGCACTGCACAATCATGACGTCTGATATTGACATGATAAAGACCTTTTATTGACCTGATGTTGACATGATATTGACATGATTTTGACATGATATTGACATGATATTGACCTAATAAAGACGTGATATTGTCATGATATTGACATGATATTGACATGATATTGGCCTGATATTGACCTGATAAAGACCTGATAAAGACATGATATTTATCTAATAAATATGTGATTGTGACTTGAAATTGACGTGATATTGACCTGATATTGAAATCATATTGAACAGATATTGAACTGATATCGACCTGATATTGACAGGATATTGACCTAATAAATATCTGATATAGGAGTAGTGGGTGGAGGAGTGAGGCACAGAGAGCAGGTTTAGTTCCGAACGTGGATCTTTATTCCAAAGACAGTGAAAACAGACATGCCAAACACAAGGGCGCATGAAATAACCAGTCCAAACAAACAGGACTAAACTGTCCGGAAAAATAGAATCCACAAATAATCCAACACCATGAACAGAAAAACAAGCCCTCACAATAGCCAGCGGGCCTAGTGCCCTTAAATAGCCCACAAACAAAAAACTAAACTCAAAACAGGTGTAACCAATCAGACGTAACTAACAGAAACAAAAAAGGGAATCGATGGCAGCTAGTAGGCCGGCGACGAGGACCGTCGAGCGCCGCCCAAACAGGAAGAGGCACCATCTTCGAACAGGATTCTAATATTGACCTGATATTGACATGATATTGACCTATCAAAGACCTGATATTGTCCTCATATTGACCTGATATTGACATAGTAAAGATGTGATTTTGACCTAATAAAGACGTGATATTGATGTAATACTGACCTGATAAAGACCTGATATTGACCTGATATTACCCTGATATTGTCATGATATTGTCATGATATTGACATGATATTTACCTGATAAAGAAGTGATATTGTCCTGATATTGTCATGATATTGACATGATATTGGCCTGATATTAACCTGAGATTGACCTGATAAAGACGTGATATTGATGTGATATTGACCTAATAAAGACCTGATATTGACCTGATATTACCCTGATATTGTCATGATATTGTCATGATATTCACATGATATTTACCTGATAAAGAAGTGATATTGTCCTGACTTTGACCTGATTTTGACCTGATATTGTCATAATAAAGACCTGATATTGACCTGATTTTGACCTGATATTGACCTGATTTTGACATGATATTGACAATATATTGACCTATCAAAGGCCTGATATTGTCCTCATATTGACCTGATATTGACATAGTAAAGACGTGATTTTGACCTAATAAAGACGTGATATTGATGTAATACTGACCTGATAAAGACCTGATATTGACCTGATATTACCCTGATATTGTCATGATATTGTCATTACATTTACATTTAAGTAATTTAGCAGACGCTCTAATCCAGAGCGACTTACAAATTGGTGCATTCACCTTATGACATCCAGTGGAACAGCCACTTTACAATAGTGCATCTAAATCTTTTAAGGGGGGGTGAGAAGGATTACTTTATCCTATCCTAGGTATTCCTTAAAGAGGTGGGGTTTCAGGGGTCTCCGGAAGGTGGTGATTGACTCCGCTGTCCTGGCGTCGTGAGGGAGTGTGTTCCACCATTGGGGAGCCAGAGCAGCGAACAGTTTTGACTGGGCTGAGCGGGAACTGTACTTCCTCAGTGGTAGGGAGGCGAGCAGGCCAGAGGTGGATGAACGCAGTGCCCTTGTTTGGGTGTAGGGCCTGATCAGAGCCTGGAGGTACTGAGGTGCCGTTCCCCTCACAGCTCCGTAGGCAAGCACCATGGTCTTGTAGCGGATGCGAGCTTCAACTGGAAGCCAGTGGAGAGAGCGGAGGAGCGGGGTGACGTGAGAGAACTTGGGAAGGTTGAACACCATGATATTGACATGATATTTACCTGATAAAGAAGTGATATTGTCCTGATATTGTCATGATATTGACATGATATTGGCCTGATATTAACCTGAGATTGACCTGATAAAGACGTGATATTGATGTGATATTGATATTACCCTGATATTGTCAATATTGACATGATATTTACCTGATAAAGAAGTTATTGTCCTGATATTGTCATGATATTGACATGATATTGGCCTGATATTAACCTGAGATTGACCTGATAAAGACGTGATATTGATGTGATATTGACCTAATAAAGACCTGATATTGACCTGATATTACCCTGATATTGTCATGATATTGTCATGATATTCACATGATATTTACCTGATAAAGAAGTGATATTGTCCTGACTTTGACCTGATTTTGACCTGATATTGGCATAATAAAGACCTGATATTGACCTGATTTTGACCTGATATTGACCTGATTTTGACATGATATTGACAATATATTGACCTATCAAAGGCCTGATATTGTCCTCATATTGACATAGTAAAGATGTGATTTTGACCTAATAACGACGTGATATTGACCTAATAAAGACCTGATATTGTCCTCATATTGACCTGATATTGACATGATATTGACCTGATTTTGACCTGATATTACCATGATATTGTCCTCATATTGACCTGATATTGACCTGATAATGGCATAATAAAGACCTGATATTGACCTGATTTTGACCTGATATTGACCTGATTTTGACATGATATTGACAATATATTGACCTATCAAAGACCTGATATTGTCTTCATATTGACCTGAGATTGACCTGATCTTAACCTGATATTGACATAATAAAGACGTGATATTACCTGAAATTGACATGATATTGACCTGATAAAGACCTGATATTGACGTGATATTGACCTGATAAAGATGTGATATTGACATGACATTGACATGATATTGACCTGATATTTATGTAATAAAGACCTAATATAGACGTGATATTAATCTGATATTGACCTGATAAAGATGTGATATTGACATGACATTGACATGATTTTGACCTGATATTGAATTGAAATTGACCTGATATTGACCTGATATTGACGTTAAAAAGACATGATATTGACCTGATATTGACCTAATAAAGACCTGATATTAATCTGATATTGACCTAATATTGACGTAACATTGACCTGATATTGACCTGAGAAAAAAACGTATATTGAAATGATATTGACCTGATATTGGCATGATAGTGATCTGATATTGACCTAATATTGACCTGATATTAACCTGAATCTGACCTGATATTGACCTGATATTGACCTGATAAAGATGTGATTTTGACCTGATATTGACATGATATTGACCTGATATTGACATAATATTGACCTGATATTGACCTGAATCTGACCTGATATTGACCTGATAAAGATGTGATTTTGACCTGATTTTGACATGATATTGACCTGATAAAGATGTGATTTTGACCTGATTTTGACCTGATATTGACCTGATAAAGATGTGATTTTGACATGATATTGTTATGATATTGACCTGATATTGACATAATATTGACCTGATATTGACATAATATTGACCTGATATTGACCTGAATCTGACCTGATATTGACCTGATAAAGATGTGATTTTGACATGATATTGACCTGATAAAGATGTGATTTTGACATGATATTGTTATGATATTGACCTGATATTGACATAATATTGACCTGATATTGACATAATATTGACCTGATATTGACCTGAATCTGACCTGATATTGACCTGATAAAGATGTGATTTTGACATGATATTGACCTGATAAAGATGTGATTTTGACCTGATATTGACATGATATTGACCTGATATTGACATAATATTGACCTGATATTGACCTGAATCTGACCTGATATTGACCTGATAAAGATGTGATTTTGACCTGATTTTGACATGATATTGACCTGATAAAGATGTGATTTTGACCTGATATTGACCTGATAAAGATGTGATTTTGACATGATATTGACCTGATAAAGATGTGATTTTGACATGATATTGTTATGATATTGACCTGATATTGACCTGATAAAGATGTGATTTTGACCTGATTTTGACATGATATTGACCTGATAAAGATGTGATTTTGACCTGATTTTGACCTGATATTGACCTGATAAAGATGTGATTTTGACATGATATTGTTATGATATTGACCTGATATTGACATAATATTGACCTGATATTGACCTGAATCTGACCTGATATTGACCTGATAAAGATGTGATTTTGACCTGATTTTGACATGATATTGACCTGATAAAGATGTGATTTTGACCTGATTTTGACCTGATATTGACCTGATAAAGATGTGATTTTGACATGATATTGTTATGATATTGACCTGATATTGACATAATATTGACCTGATATTGACCTGAATCTGACCTGATATTGACCTGATAAAGATGTGATTTTGACCTGATTTTGTTATGATATTGACCTGATATTGACCTGATAAAGACATGATATTTATCTAATAAATACGTGATTGTGACATGAAATTGACGTGATATTGAAATTATATTGAACTGATATTGACAGGATATTGACCTAATAGATATCTGATATTGACATGATATTGACCTAATATTGACATGATTTTGACCTATCAAAGACCTGATATTGTCCTCATATTGACCTGATATTGACATAGTAAAGATGTGATATTTATTTAATAAATACGTGATTTTGACTTGAAATTGACGTGATATTGAAATTATATTGAACTGATATTGAACTGATATAGACATGATATTGACCTATCAAAAACCTGATATTGTCCTCATATTGACATAGTAAAGACGTGATTTTGACCTAATAAAGACATGATTTTGACCTAATAAAGACATGATTTTGACCTGATATTGACATGATGTTGACCTATCAAAGACCTGATATTGACCTGATATCGACAGGATTTTGACTTAATAAATGCCTGATATTGACCTGATAAAGACATGATATTGATCTAATAAATACGTGATATTGACTTGAAATTGACGTGATATAGGGGCCTCCCGGGTGGCGCAGTGGTTAAGGGCTGTGCCACCAGAGTCCCTGGGTTCGCGCCCAGGCTCTGTCGTAACCGGCCGCGACCGGGAGGTCCGTGGGGCGACTCACAATTGGCCTAGCGTCGCCTGGGTTAGGGAGGGCTTGGTCGGTAGGGGTGTCCTTGTCTCATTGCGCACCAGCGACTCCTGTGGCGGGCTGGGCGCAGTGTGCGCTAGCCAACTGTGTTAAGAAGCAGTGCGGCTTGGTTGGGTTGTGTATCGGAGGACGCATGACTTTCAACCTTCGTCTCTCCCGAGCCCGTACGGGAGTTGTAGCGATGAGACAAGATAGTAGCTACTACAACAATTGGATACCACTAAATTGGGGAGAAAAAATGGTAAAATTAAAATAAAAAAAAACAAAAAAATAAATAATAATTTGACGTGATATTTACCTGATATTGACATAATAAAGACCTGATTTTGACCTGATGTTGACATGATATTGACTATTCAAAGACCTCATATTGTCCTGATATTGACATAGTAATGACGTGATTTTGACCTAATAAAGACGTGATATTGATGTTATATTATCCTGATAAAGACTTTATATTGATCTAATAAATACGTGATATTTACTTGATATTGACGTGATATTGAAATTATATCGAACTGACAATAAACTGATATTGACCTGCTATTGACCTGATATTGAACTGCTATTGACATGATATTGACTTGATTTTGGGGCGGCAGGAATTCTAGTGGTTATAGCTTTGGGCTAGTAACCAAAAGGTTGCAATTTTGATTCCCAGAGCTTACAAGGAAAAAATTATGTAGTTCTACCCCTGATCAAGGCAGTTAACCCACTGTTCCTAGGCTGTCATTGAAGAAAATACTTTGTTCTTAACTGACTTGCCTAGTTAAAAAAGGTAAAAAAATAAATATTGACCTGTTATTGACCTAATAAAGACCTGATATTGACCTAATAATGACTTGATAAAGTCCTGATATCGACCTAATAAAGACCTGATATTGACATGAAATTTGACCTGATAAAGATGTGATATTGACCTTATAAAGACCTGATATTGACCTGAAAAAAAAATGAATATTGACATCGTAATGACCTGATATTGACCTAATATTGACCTGATACTTACCTGATATAGACATGATATCTACCTCATAAAGACCTGATTTTGACCTGATATTGACTTGATAAAGACCTGATATTGACTTGATAAAGACTTGATATTGACCTGATATTTACATGATGTTGACCTGATGTTGACCTGATATTGACCTGCTATTGACCTGCTATTGACCTGCTATTGACCTGCTATTGACTTGATTTTGACCTGCTATTGACCTGATATTTACATGATGTTGACCTGATAAAGACCTGATAAAGACCTGATATTGACCTGCTATTGACTTGATTTTGACCTGCTATTGACCTGCTATTGACTTGATTTTGACCTGCTATTGACCTGATATTTACATGATGTTGACCTGATAAAGACCTGATAAAGACCTGATATTGACCTGCTATTGACTTGATTTTGACCTGCTATTGACCTGCTATTGACTTGATTTTGACTTGATATTGACCTGATATTTACTTGAAATTGGCCTGATATTGACTTGATATTGACCTGATATTGACTTAATATTGACCTGATATTGAGCTGATATTGACTTGATAAAGACCTGATATTGAGCTGATATTGACTTGATAAAGACCTGATATTGACCTGATATTGACTTGATATTAACCAGATTTTCATGTAATAGGCTATTGGTAATAGTAGGCCTGTCATGATGAATAATACAACAACATAAATCAACAGCATTTGAATTAATACCGTAATACCTGGACTCTTCTGGGAGTTATTTATTGGACTGCTCTCCTCATTTTTACCTTCACTTTGTCCCCCATAAGAGGCTATGTGCTAGTACCACCTGAATGGAACCGACATGATAAACTTCTCAACTTTTAGATCAACTTCTCAACCCCTGTTGAGACCTGGGTGAAGTGTTGCTGGTCCTCCTGTGGGAACTAGGAACCCACTCTGTGCTCATATTCAGGTGTCGGCATGGTTGGGCGTGAAGTTTACACACCTCCAGGGGTGAAAGCAACTCTGAATGAACCAGAGACTGGTGCATGTACTGCACACAACATTGACCTGATGGAACTTGAAACTTGTTATTGACATAAAACTAGATCATATAGAATATATATTTTGACATCTACTGTTAACTTATTTCTGTAGAGTTATGTTATGAGTATGCCCTATCTCTTTCTGAAACCATGGATTGTAAGGGCATAGCTCTGTCTCTATCTGAACCACAATGGCTTTTGTGGTACAGGTCCATAGGTTTAGACCGCATGATCCATAGGTCCCAAAATTGAGCCACTTTTCAGCTTCTAAATTCAATATCAATTTCAAGTTAAGGGCTTTATTGGCATGGGAAACATATGTTTCATAAATTAAAGTGAAATAAACAATAAAATAAACAATAAAAAATTAACAGTAAACATTACACTTCCAAAAGAATAAAGACATATATATATGCAGTGTTGTGATGATGTTCTCTCTCTCTCTCTCTCTCTCTCTCTCTCTCTCTCTCTCTCTCTCTCTCTCTCTCTCTCTCTTTCTCTCTCTCTCTCTCTCTCTCTCTCTCTCTCTCTCTCTCTCTCTCTCTCTCTCTCTCTCTCCCCCCTCTCTCTCTCTCTCTCTCTCTCTCTCTCTCTCTCTCTCTCTCTCTCTCTCCCTCTCTCTCTCTCTCTTTCTCTCTCTCCCTCTCCTGTTACGATATTATGCTCTTTACTCTTGTTTCTTTCATCTTAACCCTTATTTCAAGCTAACACTCTGAACTTTGAACTCTGCCCATCGATCAGTTCCCAGGGTAAGGTGAGACGTCCACCGGTTTTCGGGGGGTGTTGTTGCTCTGCCTGCCGGGGCGTGAAGAATGAACACCTCCAGGGTTGAAGAACACTGAATGTGCCGGACAAGGGACATGGCAGTCACATGCCCCTGTGACCTTAAGACCTGGCACCGTATGTATCAAGCGTCTCAGAGTAGGAGTGCTAATTCAGGATCAGTTTGGCTTTGAAGATCACAATGAATATGACTACTTGGACAGGGGAGACCTGATCCTGGATCAGTACTCCTCCTTTCATATAGGGCTTTTTTAGAGAAAATGGAATCCAATGGAGAGGCTGGGTATAGATTCAGATGGATTCATTAAAACACTGAAGGGCTTTTAGAGAAAATGGAATCCAATGGAGAGGATGGGTATAGATTCAGATGGATTCATTAAAACACTGACACAGAAACTGAAGCTACCCCTTTGCTTTGTTTGGTTTTATTATTCCGATTTTTGAGATCAAATTTTTCAGAAACGTTACTACCTATACAATGTCAGGGACAAACAGCAACATCGCTAAAGTAGTTTATTATTTCTCTCTCAGTTTCAAAATGTAAGTTCTAAACTTGTAAAATGTAAGTTCTAAACTTAATGTATAACTAACTGTTTCGTCTGGAAAGGCCTGACTGGAAGTGTGAACCCCTGGAAAGGCCTGACTGGAAGTGTGAACCTCTGGAAAGGCCTGACTGGAAATGTGAACCTCTGGAAAGGCCTGACTGGAAGTGTGAACCTCTGGAAAGGCCTGACTGGAAGTGTGAACCTCTGGAAAGGCCTGACTGGAAATGTGAACCTCTGGAAAGGCCTGACTGGAAGTGTGAACCTCTGGAAAGGCCTGACTGGAAGTGTGAACGTCTGGAAAGGCCTGACTGGAAATGTGAACCTCTGGAAAGGCCTGACTGGAAATGTGAACCTCTGGAAAGGCCTGACTGGAAATGTGAACCTCTGGAAAGGCCTGACTGGAAATGTGAACCTCTGGAAAGGCCTGACTGGAAGTGTGAACGTCTGGAAAGGCCTGACTGGAAGTGTGAACCTCTGGAAAGGCCTGACTGGAAATGTGAACCTCTGGAAAGGCCTGACTGGAAATGTGAACCTCTGGAAAGGCCTGACTGGAAATGTGAACCTCTGGAAAGGCCTGACTGGAAATGTGAACCCCTGGAAAGGCCTGACTGGAAATGTGAACCTCTGGAAAGGCCTGACTGGAAATGTGAACCTCTGGAAAGGCCTGACTGGAAGTGTGAACCTCTGGAAAGGCCTGACTGGAAGTGTGAACCTCTGGAAAGGCCTGACTGGAAATGTGAACCTCTGGAAAGGCCTGACTGGAAGTGTGAACCTCTGGAAAGGCCTGACTGGAAATGTGAACCTCTGGAAAGGCCTGACTGGAAGTGTGAACGTCTGGAAAGGCCTGACTGGAAATGTGAACCTCTGGAAAGGCCTGACTGGAAGTGTGAATCTCTGGAAAGGCCTGACTGGAAGTGTGAACCTCTGGAAAGGCCTGACTGGAAGTGTGAACCTCTGGAAAGGCCTGACTGGAAGTGTGAACCTCTGGAAAGGCCTGACTGGAAGTGTGAACCTGTGCTTGTGGAGGGTGTTACCTCTACCTACATGTACATATTACCTCAATTACCTGGACTAACCGGTGCCCCCACACATTAACTCTGTACCTCCTGTAAATAGCCTCGCTACTCTTATTTTATTGTTGCTCCTTAATTATTTGTTAACGTTTCCACCAAAATGTTTTAAAACTACTTTGTTGCATTTCACTGTAAGGTCAAAACAACACCTGTAGTATTCGGCGCATGTGACAAATACAATTAGATTTGATTTAATTTGATTTGACTGGCTAAGTGAGTGTGTGCATTGGGAGGGTGTTGACACTGGCCTGGGGAGGGTGACAGAGCCAGACACAGCCAAGCAGTCTGGGGTTGAGGTTTCCAGAGTCACACCCACTATCGCCGGCAGCAGAAAGAGGGTGCGTCTCATATGGAACCTTTTTCCCTATACAGTGCTCTATTATTGACCTGGGTCTGATGGTCTGATGGTGCTCTATTATTGACCTTGTTCTGATGGTGCTCTATTATAGACCTGGGTCTGATGGTGCTCTATTATTGAACTGGGTCTGATGGTGCTCTATTATTGACCTGGGTCTGATGGTGCTCTATTATTGACCTGGGTCTGATGGTGCTCTATTATTGACCTGGGTCTGATGGTGCTCTATTATAGACCTGGGTCTGATGGTGCTCTATTATTGACCTGGTTCTGATGGTGCTCTATTATTGACCTGGTTCTGATGGTGCTCTATTATAGACCTGGGTCTGATGGTGCTCTATTATTGCCCTGGGTCTGATGGTGCTCTATTATAGACCTGGATCTGATGGTGCTCTATTATTGACCTGGGTCTGATGGTGCTCTACTATTGACCTGGGTCTGATGGTGCTCTATTATTGACCTGGGTCTGATGGTCTGATGGTGCTCTATTATAGACCTGGGTCTGATGGTGCTCTATTATTGACCTGGTTCTGATGGTGCTCTATTATTGACCTGGGTCTGATGGTGCTCTATTATTGACCTGGGTCTGATGGTGCTCTATTATTGACCTGGGTCTGATGGTGCTCTATTATTGACCTGGGTCTGATGTCTGATGGTGCTCTATTATTGACCTGGGTCTGATGGTGCTCTATTATTGACCTGGGTCTGATGGTGCTCTATTATTGACCTGGGTCTGATGGTGCTCTATTATTGACCTGGGTCTGATGGTGCTCTATTATTGACCTGGGTCTGATGGTGCTCTATTATAGACCTGGGTCTGATGGTGCTCTATTATTGACATGGTTCTGATGGTGCTCTATTATTGACCTGGTTCTGATGGTGCTCTATTATAGACCTGGGTCTGATGGTGCTCTATTATTGCCCTGGGTCTGATGGTGCTCTATTATAGACCTGGATCTGATGGTGCTCTATTATTGACCTGGGTCTGATGGTGCTCTACTATTGACCTGGGTCTGATGGTGCTCTATTATTGACCTGGGTCTGATGGTCTGATGGTGCTCTATTATAGACCTGGGTCTGATGGTGCTCTATTATTGACCTGGTTCTGATGGTGCTCTATTATAGACCTGGGTCTGATGGTGCTCTATTATTGACCTGGGTCTGATGGTGCTCTATTATTGACCTGGTTCTGATGGTGCTCTATTATAGACCTGGGTCTGATGGTGCTCTATTATTGACCTGGGTCTGATGGTGCTCTATTATTGACCTGGGTCTGATGGTGCTCTACTATTGACCTGGGTCTGATGGTGCTCTATTATTGACCTGGGTCTGATGGTGCTCTATTATTGACCTGGGTCTGATGGTGCTCTACTATTGACCTGGGTCTGATGGTGCTCTATTATTGACCTGGGTCTGATGGTGCTCTATTATTGACCTGGGTCTGATGGTGCTCTACTATTGACCTGGGTCTGATGGTGGTCTATTATTGACCTGGGTCTGATGGTGCTCTATTATTGACCTGAGTCTGATGGTGCTCTATTATTGACCTGGTTCTGATGGTGCTCTATTATAGACCTGGGTCTGATGGTGCTCTATTATTGACCTGGGTCTGACGGTGCTCTATTATTGACCTGGGTCTGATGGTGCTCTACTATTGACCTGGGTCTGATGGTGCTCTATTATTGACCTGGGTCTGATGGTGCTCTACTATTGACCTGGGTCTGATGGTGCTCTATTATTGACCTGGGTCTGATGGTGCTCTATTATTGACCTGGGTCTGATGGTGCTCTATTATTGACCTGGGTCTGATGGTCTGATGGTGCTCTACTATTGACCTGGGTCTGATGGTCTGATGGTGCTCTATTATTGACCTGGGTCTGATGGTGCTCTATTATTGACCTGGGTCTGATGGTCTGATGGTGCTCTACTATTGCCCTGGGTCTGATGGTCTGATGGTGCTCTATTATTGACCTGGGTCTGATGGTCCGATGGTGCTCTACTATTGACCTGTGTCTGATGGTCTGATGGTGCTCTATTATTGACCTGGGTCTGATGGTGTTCTATTATTGACCTGGGTCTGATGGTGCTCTACTATTGACCTGGGACTGATGGTGCTCTCTTATTGACCTGGGTCTGATGGTGCTCTACTCTTCACCTGGGTCTGATGATCTGATGGTGCTCTATTATTGACCTGGGTCTGATGGTGCTCTATTATTGACCTGGGTCTGATGGTGCTCTATTATTGACCTGGGTCTGATGGTGCTCTATTATTGACCTGGGTCTGATGGTGCTCTATTATTGACCTTGTTCTGATGGTGCTCTATTATAGACCTGGGTCTGATGGTGCTCTATTATTGACCTGGGTCTGATGGTGCTCTATTATAGACCTGGGTCTGATGGTGCTCTATTATTGACCTGGGTCTGATGGTGCTCTATTATTGACCTGGGTCTGATGGTGCTCTATTATTGACCTGGGTCTGATGGTCTGATGGTGCTCTATTATAGACCTGGGTCTGATGGTGCTCTATTATTGACCTGGTTCTGATGGTGCTCTATTATTGACCTGGGTCTGATGGTGCTCTATTATTGACCTGGGTCTGATGGTGCTCTATTATTGACCTGGGTCTGATGGTGCTCTATTATTGACCTGGGTCTGATGGTGCTCTACTATTGACTTGGGACTGATGGTGCTCTATTATTGACCTGGGTCTGATGGACTGATGGTGCTCTACTATTGACCTGGGTCTGATGGTCTGATGGTGCTCTACTATTGCCCTGGGTCTGATGGTCTGTTGGTGCTCTACTATTGACCTGCCTCTGATGGTGAATCTACTATTGACCTGGGTCTGATGGTCTGATGGTGCTCTATTACTGACCTGGGTCTGATGGTCCGATGGTGCTCTACTATTGACCTGTGTCTGATGGTCTGATGGTGCTCTATTATTGACCTGGGTCTGATGGTGCTCTATTATTGACCTGGGACTGATGGTGCTCTATTATTAACCTGGGACTGATGGTGCTCTATTATAGACCTGGGTCTGATGGTGCTCTATTATTGACCTGGGTCTGATGGTGCTCTATTATTGACCTGGGTCTGATGGTGCTCTATTATTGACCTGGGTCTGATAGTGCTATATTATTGACCTGGGTCTGATGGTGCTCTATTATTGACCGTGCCCGGTTTCCCAAAAGCATCTTAAGGCCGTTAGAGCCATAGTTAATTGTTAGAACCATTGTACATCATTAGATCTATAATTTATCATTAGAACCATAGTTAATTGTTAGAACTATAATTCATCGTTAGAACCATAGTTAATTGTTAGAACTATAATTCATTGTTATAACCATAGTTAATCGTTAGAACCGTAGTTAATCTTTAGAACCGTAGTTCATCGTCAGAACCATAGTTAATCGTTAGAACTATAATTCATTGTTAGAACCATAGTTAATCGTTAGAACTACAGTTCATCATTAGAACCGTAGTTAATTGTTAGAACCATAGTTCATCGTTAGAACCATAGTTCATCGTTGAAACCATAGGATCCTATGCTTCTAACGAATAACTTAGCCTTAAGATGCTTTTGGGGAACTGGCTCAGAAAGTAGTGCACTATGTAGAGAAAATGGTAGTGCACTATGTAGAGAAAGGGGTAGTGCACTATGTAGAGAAAGGGGTAGTGCACTATGTAGGGAAAAGGGTAGTGGACTATGTAGAGAAAAGGGTAGTGCACTATGTAGAGAAAGGGGTAGTGCACTATGTAGAGAAAAGGGTAGTGCACTATATAGAGAAAAGGGTAGTGCACTATGTAGAGAAAAGGGTAGTGCACTATGTAGAGAAAGGGGTAGTGCACTATGTAGAGAAAGGGGTAGTGCACTATGTAGAGAAAGGGGTAGTGCACTATGTAGAGAAAGGGGTAGTGCACTATGTAGAGAAAGGGGTAGTGCACTATGTAGAGAAAAGGGTAGTGCACTATGTAGAGAAAAGGGTAGTGCACTATGTAGAGAAAGGGGTAGTGCACTATGTAGGGAAAAGGGTAGTGCACTATGTAGAGAAAAGGGTAGTGCACTATGTAGAGAAAGGGGTAGTGCACTATGTAGAGAAAAGGGTAGTGCACTATGTAGAGAAAGGGGTAGTGCACTATGTAGAGAAAAGGGTAGTGCACTATGTAGAGAAAAGGGTAGTGCACTATGTAGAGAAAGGGGTAGTGCACTATGTAGAGAAAAGGGTAGTGCACTATGTAGAGAAAAGGGTAGTGCACTATGTAGAGAAAAGGGTAGTGCACTATGTAGAGAAAGGGGTAGTGCACTATGTAGAGAAAAGGGTAGTGCACTATGTAGAGAAAAGGGTAGTGCACTATGTAGAGAAAAGGGTAGTGCACTATGTAGAGAAAAGGGTAGTGCACTATGTAGAGAAAGGGGTAGTGCACTATGTAGGGAAAAGGGTAGTGCACTATGTAGAGAAAAGGGTAGTGCACTATGTAGAGAAAAGGGTAGTGCACTATGTAGAGAAAATGGTAGTGCACTATGTAGAGAAAGGGGTAGGGCACTATGTAGAGAAAGGGGTAGTGCACTATGTAGAGAAAAGGGTAGTGCACTATGTAGAGAAAGGGGTAGTGCACTATGTAGAGAAAGGGGTAGTGCACTATGTAGAGAAAGGGGTAGTGCACTGTGTAGAGAAAGGGGTAGTGCACTATGTAGAGAAAGGGGTAGTGCACTATGTAGAGAAAAGGGTAGTGCACTATGTAGAGAAAGGGGTAGTGCACTATGTAGAGAAAAGGGTAGTGCACTATGTAGAGAAAGGGGTAGTGCACTATGTAGAGAAAGGGGTAGTGCACTATGTAGAGAAAGGGGTAGTGCACTATGTAGAGAAAAGGGTAGTGCACTATGTAGAGAAAAGGGTAGTGCACTATGTAGAGAAAGGGGTAGTGCACTATGTAGAGAAAGGGTAGTGCACTATGTAGAGAAAGGGAAAAGGGGTAGTGCACTATGTAGAGAAAGGGGTAGTGCACTATGTAGAGAAAAGGGTAGTGCACTATGTAGAGAAAGGGGTAGTGCACTATGTAGAGAAAAGGGTAGTGCACTATGTAGAGAAAGGGGTAGTGCACTATGTAGAGAAAGGGGTAGTGCACTATGTAGAGAAAAGGGTAGTGCACTATGTAGAGAAAAGGGTAGTGCACTATGTAGAGAAAGGGGTAGTGCACTATGTAGAGAAAAGGGTAGTGCACTATGTAGAGAAAGGGGTAGTGCACTATGTAGAGAAAAGGGTAGTGCACTATGTAGAGAAAGGGGTAGTGCACTATGTAGAGAAAAGGGTAGTGCACTATGTAGAGAAAGTGGTAGTGCACTATGTAGAGAAAGGTGTAGTGCACTATGTAGGGAAAAGGGTAGTGGACTATGTAGAGAAAAGGGTAGTGCACTATGTAGAGAAAGGGGTAGTGCACTATGTAGAGAAAAGGGTAGTGCACTATGTAGAGAAAGGGGTAGTGCACTATGTAGGGAAAAGGGTAGTGGACTATGTAGAGAAAGGGGTAGTGCACTATGTAGGGAAAAGGGTAGTGGACTATGTAGAGAAAAGGGTAGTGCACTATGTAGAGAAAGGGGTAGTGCACTATGTAGAGAAAAGGGTAGTGCACTATGTAGAGAAAGGGGTAGTGCACTATGTAGAGAAAGGGGTAGTGCACTATGTAGAGAAAGGGGTAGTGCACTATGTAGAGAAAAGGGTAGTGCACTATGTAGAGAAAAGGGTAGTGCACTATGTAGAGAAAGGGGTAGTGCACTATGTAGAGAAAGGGGTAGTGTACTATGTAGAGAAAAGGGTAGTGCACTATGTAGGGAAAAGGATGAAAAGCAATGAGATTAAATTAAAACTCATCCTTAGATGTGATACAATGACTTACAGTATGTCTGAAATCTTAATGTCTTGTTGCAGTATATCAATGCCATGAGGCTAAAGACAACATATTACAAGTAGTTACCACAGCATTACTATGTTGGTATCTCTTGATTCCTTGAAGAGTAGAGCGTCATGTGGGTAGCACTTTATTTTACAGTACCGAAATTGTCTGGCATGTACCTGGTACCAATAGGCATTTTATTTTACAGTACAGAAATTGTCTGGCATGTACCTGGTACCAATGGGCACTTTATTTTACAGTACAGAAATTGTCTGGCATGTACCTGGTACCAATGGGCACTTTATTTTACAGTACAGAAATTGTCTGGTATGTACCTGGTACCAATGGGCACTTTATTTTACAGTACAGAAATTGTCTGGTATGTACCTGGTACCAATGGGCACTTTATTTTACAGTACAGAAATTGTCTGGTATGTACCTGTTACCAATGGGCACTTTTTTATTTTCATTTTACCTTTATTTATCTAGACAAGTCAGTTAAGAAAAAAATATTATTTACAATGACAGCCTAGGAACAGTGGATTAACTCTTATTCAGGGGCAGAAGGACAGTTTTTTTTTTACCTTGTCAGCTCAGGGATTCAATCTTGCAACCTTTCAGTTACAAGTCCATCGCTCTAACCACGAGGCTACCTGCCGCCATACTGGCTGTTATTTACTTCAAAGACCTGGTTACAATGGTGCCGAGTTATGCTTGTGCAATGAGTCCCAAAGAAACAAAGAAGTACATTGTAATTATTATTTAGTTACCACTTTATCAATCTTAAATAAATACCAGGTCATTATTATTTATGTTATCACTATTTAAACAGCAGGGGGAGCAAGAGAGTCAAAAGCGTGATCGCAAACTCCTCTTCCTCTGTCTGGTTTCTTGAGCCATTGTATTGTAACTCTCCCTGTCCACCAGTTGAGGGTAGTATTGCACCTTTAGGTCACATCTCAGAGCACAGCTGGTTTGGTTAGGTCTGATGTTTGATTTGATATCAGATGCAGCATTACTTCCAATATGTTTAATGCAGGATATAGTGTAGGGTATAGTGTAGTGACTGAACTGTCCTGTGAATATTATATTTTACATTGCTAAACATCAGGTATGTATCAGGTGATCAGGGTCGAGGAGTAATCCATTACATGTAAGGGATTATAAAAAACGCTAACCGTAATCCGTTACGTTACCAGCAAAAATACTGGGATCAGATTACAGTTACTTTTGAACAAAATGGATGATTACTTCTCTTTTTTCTCAGTGACGTTCAAATCATCATTGAAAAAAGGTGCAAGTTTAAGTTTGTTCCACCTGAGCGAGTCTGACCACAAGTCAGAGACCACTAATGATGTCAGAGACCACTATGATGACACACCAAATGTGTTTGATGGATCACGGGAAAAGAGCAGGTATAGGGTTTTGTAGGCTACAGTCCAAGCCATGTCGTCCAATGGTGCGACTACTGTCAGCATCCAAATATTATCCAACTTTAATAAACGCTTGGAGGTAAGGATGACAGCAGTGGTGTAGTCTACGGTGATACTGATATCACTTATTATTGATATCTACATAGTGCATTGATGTGAAACACACTGCTGCTCTCTCATTTAGCCTTACGGACTGTGGTTGTTGTGGATGGCTGTTCACAAATCTAAATGTGTATTTGAACCCAATAATGATTGAATTCAAGAAGTTTAAGCTGCCTATCAATCATTGTTTTTGAAACCAGTAGACAGCCAGTGAAAAATGCGCTCTTGCAACAGCTGCACAGTGTGGATCCCAGCATATGGAATACAAGTGGGGTTTTCTTCTTCTTCAGTAGTTCTCAAAGAATGCCAATGAGCGCAGCATTTATTTTTCAACTGGAATCAATGAACCCAATCAGTCCTCCATGACAACAACATCCTAAACAACAGAATAGGGCTGGCTAGTAAGTCCTTAGTTTTGGGGTCATGCCCAGGTAAAACTATTTGTCTAATCTATACTTCCATATTTCCAAATCTTATTCTTGGAGATCAAGGGGTATAACATTTTTTGGAATGACTGGAATTCTGATAGACTTTGGTTTTTAATGTAAAGCTATAATTTAATCATATTATTATATGTTGTAGAAAGCGATGGGTTAGAAGAAGCCTACATAACCAAACCATAAAATAAAATGTAACATACATTCATATACGGCCAATTATGTAAACTTGAACATTGATTTATCCTGCAATAGATGTGGTTCAATTGGTGATATACATGTATGTCTTCTTCTAATTCCTCTTAAGGGGAAAGTAATCTAAAAGTAACTGAATGTAATCAGATTACGTTACTGTGTTTGCGTAATCCAAAAGTTACGTTACTGATACAATTTTGGAAGGGTAACTAGTAACTGTACCGGATTACATGTAGAAAGTAACCTACCCAACCCTGGAGGTGATTGAGTTTTCCAACCTATATCTGGGATGTATGTTGTGAAAATATCTTTTACCATTATTCACTTTGTTGTGCTGCAGAACAGATGCCTACACATTCTGCTAAAAATAAGACTTGTGAGATGAGAATGACAACAACGTGTCCCTAGCAGCAGTAAGATGGATGATGAACGCTAATAAGAGAGAGAGAATGAGAGAGAGAGAGAGAGAGGGAGAGAGAGAGAGAGAATGGGAGAGAGAGAGAGAATGAGAGAGAGGGAGAGAGAGAATGAGAGAGAGGGAGAGAGAGAGAGATATATACACTGCTCAAAAAAATAAAGGGAACACTAAAATAACAGATCCTAGATCTGAATGAAATATTCTTATTAAATACTTTTTTCTTTACATAGTTGAATGTGCTGACAACAAAATCACAAACAAAAATTATCAATGGAAATCAAATTTATCAACCCATAGAGGTCTGGATTTGGAGTCACACTCAAAATTAAAGTGGAAAACCACACTACAGGCTGATCCAACTTTGATGTAATGTCCTTAAAACAAGTCAAAATGAGGCCCAGTAGTGTGTGTGGCCTCCACGTGCCTGTATGACCTCCCTACAATGCCTGGGCATGCTCCTGATGAGGTGGCGGATGGTCTCCTGAGGGATCTCCTCCCAGACCTGGACTAAAGCATCCACCAACTCCTGGACAGTCTGTGGT